>NC_069505.1:639385863-639688363 GCF_027579735.1 Bombina bombina | reverse complement strand
ACCAAAGTGGCACAGCTTCTGATTGGCTGGAACCAATGCTAAAGGGTATGAAATGACCTTAAAGGGATACTGAACCCAAATTTGTATTTCATGATTCAGATAAGAAAATGTGGGTTCAGTCTCCCTTTAATGCAGTAAACTGCTGGTGATGAACCCACTGGGTGTAAAGACCTTATTTATACCAGAACACTAAGGTACCCCACGTGCTTATTCTGCAATTCTACAAAGAAATCCCCTATTATAACTATTGTTATTACCATATTATTATTATTATGTGTGACTATTGGGGGATAAGTCCTTATTGTCACTTATTATGACAATTACTATTGGGACCCTCGCACCTCCATTATCCAGAATGCCATGACCTTCCTCATCCATGGGGTGATCTCCGGCTGCTGATCACAAGAGCAGGAGTTAAGCAGCTGTTGGTTCTCCAGATGAAGCAGCCTTTGAAGCTCCGCATGTTTCACAAGGGAGGGGTGTATGACCCTGCAAGTACACTGCTGGGCATCCGGCATCTCCACTTCCCTCACAAGCATCATCGCACTTTCAGTGCCACTGCCTATACTTCTTGCCCAGATAGAAATCCCTGGGGGCGGGGTTTCGCATAGAGCGGTCCCTGCGGACTTGAGCAAGTCATGGGGGGCGGGGCTTTACACTGAGATTTCTAACATATACGGACAAATAGAAAAAATGTTTTACCTAATTTATCTGCCTTGTGCGGCACTGATTTCTTTTGTTCTTTTCCTAAGTAGATTCATTTTAACGATGAGAAAATGGTTTTAAAACATTAGCCACTCTTTCAGCCGCAGAGAACTCCTCCTGCAGCATTTAAGGGGTTAAGGTCATTAATTAGGACATGAAGGGGGTCAACTGGCAATATATGCAAATAGAAACTGAGCACAATATAAAGTTTATTTTCCTCCTGCAGTAGAGAAATGGTTAATGTCACAGTCTGCTTGGCACAATATAAAGTTTATTTACATCCTGCAGTAGGGAAATGGTTAATGTCACAGTCTGCTTGGCACAATATAAAGTTTATTTTCCTCCTGCAGTAGAGAAATGGTTAATGTCACAGTCTGCTTGGCACAATATAAAGTTTATTTACATCCTGCAGTAGGGAAATGGTTAATGTCACAGTCTGCTTGGCACAATATAAAGTTTATTTACCTCCTGCAGTAGGGAAATGGTTAATGTCACAGTCACCTTGGCACAATATAAAGTTTATTTACCTCCTGCAGTAGAGAAATGGTTAATGTCACCGTCTGCTTGGCACAATATAAAGTTTATTTACCTCCTGCAGTAGGGAAATGGTTAATGTCACAGTCTGCTTGGCACAATATAAAGTTTATTTACCTCCTGCAGTAGGGAAATGGTTAATGTCACAGTCTGCTTGGCACAATATAAAGTTTATTTACCTCCTGCAGTAGGGAAATGGTTAATGTCACAGTCTGCTTGGCACAATATAAAGTTTATTTACCTCCTGCAGTAGGGAAATGGTTAATGTCACAGTCTGCTTAGCACAATATAAAGTATATTTTCCTCCTGCAGTAGAGAAATGGTTAATGTCACAGTCTGCTTGGCACAATATAAAGTTTATTTACCTCCTGCAGTAGATAAATGGTTAATGTCACAGTCTGCTTGGCACAATATAAAGTTTATTTACCTCCTGCAGTAGAGAAATGGTTAATGTCACAGTCTGCTTGGCACAATATAAAGTTTATTTTCCTCCTGCAGTAGAGAAATGGTTAATGTCACAGTCTGCTTGGCACAATATAAAGCTTATTTACCTCCTGCAGTAGAGAAATGGTTAATGTCACAGTCTGCTTGGCACAATATAAAGCTTATTTACCTCCTGCAGTAGATAAATGGTTAATGTCACAGTCACCTTGGCACAATATAAAGTTTATTTACCTCCTGCAGTAGAGAAATGGTTAATGTCACAGTCTGCTTGGCACAATATAAAGTTTATTTACCTCCTGCAGTAGGGAAATGGTTAATGTTACAGTCTGCTTGGCACAATATAAAGTTTATTTACCTCCTGCAGTAGGGAAATGGTTAATGTCACAGTCTGCTTGGCACAATATAAAGTTTATTTACCTCCTGCAGTAGGGAAATGGTTAATGTCACAGTCTGCTTGGCACAATATAAAGTTTATTTACCTCCTGCAGTAGGGAAATGGTTAATGTCACTGTCTGCTTGGCACAATATAAAGTTTATTTACCTCCTGCAGTAGAGAAATGGTTAATGTCACAGTCTGCTTGGCACAATATAAAGTTTATTTACCTCCTGCAGTAGGGAAATGGTTAATGTCACAGTCTGCTTGGCACAATATAAAGTTTATTTACCTCCTGCAGTAGGGAAATGGTTAATGTCACAGTCTGCTTGGCACAATATAAAGTTTATTTACCTCCTGCAGTAGAGAAATGGTTAATGTCACAGTCTGCATGGCACAATATAAAGTTTATTTACCTCCTGCAGTAGAGAAATGGTTAATGTCACAGTCTGCTTGGCACAATATAAAGTTTATTTACCTCCTGCAGTAGGGAAATGGTTAATGTCACAGTCTGCTTGGCACAATATAAAGTTTATTTACCTCCTGCAGTAGGGAAATGGTTAATGTCACAGTCTGCTTGGCACAATATAAAGTTTATTTACATCCTGCAGTAGAGAAATGGTTAATGTCACAGTCTGCTTGGCACAATATAAAGTTTATTTACCTCCTGCAGTAGGGAAATGGTTAATGTCACAGTCTGCTTGGCACAATATAAAGTTTATTTACCTCCTGCAGTAAAGAAATGGTTAATGTCACAGTCTGCTTGGCACAATATAAAGTTTATTTACCTCCTGCAGTAGGGAAATGGTTAATGTCACAGTCTGCTTGGCACAATATAAAGTTTATTTACCTCCTGCAGTAAAGAAATGGTTAATGTCACAGTCTGCTTGGCACAATATAAAGTTTATTTACCTCCTGCAGTAGGGAAATGGTTAATGTCACAGTCTGCTTGGCACAATATAAAGTTTATTTACCTCCTGCAGTAGAGAAATGGTTAATGTCACAGTCTGCTTGGCACAATATAAAGTTTATTTACCTCCTGCAGTAGAGAAATGGTTAATGTCACAGTCTGCTTGGCACAATATAAAGTTTATTTACCTCCTGCAGTTGAGAAATGGTTAATGTCACAGTCTGCTTGGCACAATATAAAGTTTATTTACCTCCTGCAGTAGGGAAATGGTTAATGTCACAGTCTGCTTGGCACAATATAAAGCTTATTTACCTCCTGCAGTAGAGAAACGGTTAATGTCACAGTCTGCTTGGCACAATATAAAGTTTATTTACCTCCTGCAGTAGAGAAATGGTTAATGTCACAGTCACCTTGGCACAATATAAAGTTTATTTACCTCCTGCAGTAGGGAAATGGTTAATGTCACAGTCTGCTTGGCACAATATAAAGCTTATTTACCTCCTGCAGTAGAGAAACGGTTAATGTCACAGTCTGCTTGGCACAATATAAAGTTTATTTACCTCCTGCAGTAGAGAAATGGTTAATGTCACAGTCTGCTTGGCACAATATAAAGTTTATTTACCTCCTGCAGTAGGGAAATGGTTAATGTCACAGTCTGCTTGGCACAATATAAAGTTTATGCACTGAACAAAATGATATACAGGACACTTAAAGGGACACTATACCCAAATGTTTTCTTTAATGAATCAGAAAGAGCAGCAATTTTAAGCCACTTCCTAATTTACTCATCAAATTTTCTTCGTTCTTTTGCTATCTTTATTTGAAAAGCAGGAATGTAAAAGCTTAGGAGCGGCCCCTTATTGGTTCAGCACCTGGGTAGCTCTTGCTGATTGGTGGTTAAATGTAGCCACCAATCAGCAAGCGCTATCCAGTGTCCTGAACCAAAAATGGACCGGCTTCTTAGCTTAGAGTACTGCTTTTTCAAATAAAGATAGCAGGAGAACAAAGAAAATTTGATAATAGGAGTAAATTAGAAAGTTGCTTTAAATTGCTGCTATATCTGAATCATGGAAGAAAAAAATTGGGTTTAGTGTCCCTTTAACCACTTAAGGACAAGGCCATTCTTCAATTTCTTACTCTTAAAGGGACAGTATACACTCATCTTCATATATCTGCATGTAATAGACACTACTATAAAGAATAAGATGCACAGATACTGATATAAATATACAGTATACACTAATTGTCATATAACTGTATGTAATAGACACTACTATAAAGAATAAGATGCACAGATACTGATATAAAAATCCAGTATAAAAATGTTTAAAAACTTACTTAGAAGCTGTCAGTTTAGCTCTGTTGAAAAGGCAGTTGGAAAGCCCACTGCAAGTGGGAAATAAGACACTCCCCCCCTCCCCCTTCTTTTGCATATGAAAAGACCCTTTACACAAACAGGAGCAAGCTGAAATAGGTAGCTGACGGTATTCACATAAAACTTTGGGGCTTGGTTAGGAGTCTGAAAATCAGAGCAATGTTATTTAAAAATAAGCAAAACTATACATTTATTTAAAAGAAAAACTTTATAGGCTTTATAAATAGATCATCTACAAAACATTTATGCAAAGAAAAAATGAGTGTATAATGTCCCTTTAAGGACCAGGGCTATTTTTACATGTTTGCGTAGTTTGTGTTTAGCTGTAATTTTCCTCTTACTCATTTACTGTACCCACACATATTATATATCGTTTTTCTCGCCATTAAATGGACTTTCTAAAGATACCATTATTTTTATCATGTCTTATAATTTACTATAAAAAAATATAAAATATGATGAAAAAATTGAAAAAAATACACTTTTTCTAACTTTGAAAAATTGGTTACACACATCTACAACCACCAAAAAAACAACCAAGCTAAATAGTTTCTAAATTTTGTCCTGAGTTTAGAAATACCCAATGTTTACAAGTTCTTTGCTTTTTTTGCAAGTTATAGGGCAATAAATACAAGTAGCTATTTCCAAACCATTTTGTCAGTAATCCCTGAATAACTCTTCACATGTGTATATATATTGTTTTAGAAGACAATCCAAAGTATTGATCTAGGCCAATTTTGGTATATTTTATGCCACCATTTCCCTTCAAATGCGATCAAATAAAAAAAAATGTTCACTTTTTCACAAACTTTTTCACAAACTTGAGGTTTCTCACTGAAGTAATTTACAAACAGCTTGTGCAATTATGGCACACATGGTTATAAATGTTTCTTTTGGATCCCCTTTGTTCAGAAATAGCAGACATTTATGGCTTTGGCATTACTTTTTGGTAATTAGAAGGTCGCTAAATGCGGCTGCGCACCACACTTGTATTATGCCCCGCAGTGAAGGGGTTAATTAGGTAGCTTGTAGGGTTAATTTTAGCTTTAGTGTAGTGTAGTAGACAACCCAAAGTTTTGATCTAGGCCCATTTTGGTTTATTTCATGCCACAATTTCACCGCCAAATGCGATCAAATAAAAAAAAGCGTTAACTTTTTCACTAACTTTAGGTTTCTCACTGAAATGATTTACAAACAGCTTCTGCAATTATGGCACAAATAGTTGTAAATGCTTCTCTGGGATCCCCTTTGTTCAGAAATAGCAGACATATTGTCAGGAATCTACCTGTTACCTCCCACTGATGTGTCATACCTATTCCTGCCCTATAAATCTTAGCTACGCCCTGTTCCTAGTGCTTAGTATTATTGTTTCTAGCACTAGAGAAGAAGCAACTCTGAGCTGTTAAACTCCTAGTATATAACATACTGGACTTCCTTTTCTCCCTCTCAACTTTTGTGCCTATTACTTGGATTACAAATTCTCTGCAGCACTTGCTGCTTTTGTCAAACCAGAGTCATTCGCTCCAAACCGGAATCTTTATCTACTCAGCCAAAACCTCTCATCTAACAAGGTTCTCACTCCTCATTGATTCCAATAAACTTTCTAAGGTACAGTCTACAATAACCAGTGGCGTCACTACAGGGGGGCTAGGGGGGGCATTTGCCCCCCCACGAAAATGGCTTGCCCCCCCGCCTGCCCCCCCCCGCAACTACAAGCCCCGGCAGTGCCGACACTAACACTTTTATAATTCTAGAGGTGGAGAGAGGACCAGGAGGGACTGGGTTGGTTGGGATAAGGAGTCAGGAGTTACTATCAATGTGTGACAATGTGAGATTATTTATTTTAAAATTGTGTTTATAATTATTTGATTTGCTGTCTGAGACTGTGGGGACACGTGATGTTGATTGAGAGTGAGACCATGAGGGTAAAGGCAGCGCGCCTCCGTCTCAGTGAAGTCCCTGACCGACCGGCGGTCCGACTGGCTCTGGTAGTTCATATAGTTTCAAATTTGGAGGAGGAAGTCTTCAAATCCTGCCTCACACCACAGCACAGCACGTGCCTCATGCCGGCTCAACACGCGGCAGCTAATTACTCCATGTGTAAAAGTAATGGCATCATCATGCTGTGCTGTGCTGTGCTGTGCGCTGGCCTGGCATTTTTGCTCGGCTCCTCCTCTCCTCCAGATCAGTTGTCTTGTCAGTTCCAGTGTGGTCACGTCATTCCCTAACCACAGCACTGCAGACAGCATGACCGGAGACTGGAAGAGGGAGGAGCAAGCCAGCAGCAGCAGGAGGTGATGTCACTTTTGTGTGCAGTCGATTCTGCAGAAGCGCGGGGGAAGGAGCTGGGCTGGCAGACAGTGGCACAGTCTGTGTGCTGTCTCTAACTGACCACTGACAACGTGGCAGCGGCGGCTCATTGCATTAGACCTGCGGTCTGTAGACTGTGACAACGTCGTCCCGGTAACTCCGGTAAGAGAGCTCAGCTGATTCTGGTGGTGGGGTAGGTAGGAATTAGGAAAAACTTGAAAAGATCAATCATGATAATGATGATAGTTTAGAAGTCAATAGATCAATTATGAAACAAGGATATTTTAGCAAATTATATTACCTTCTCCCCACCCCCAGCAGTTCCTTTTGCACTTGGATTGAAATTTTCCTGGCAAACCCTAAAACAATAATATTAAAAATAAGAATTGTAAATTCAGTGTTAACACGTGACATTAGGTGTTGTTGCATGTAAATGAATTGGTAAAAAATAGACTTTCTATATTCTATATTACAAATGAGTCACTTTTGTTTAATGTAATATTTCCTGGTTGAAGAATCATTGCATGTGATATCAGTAATTAAGTTGTAAGCCCTTCATGTAGTACAACTACTGTGTATGGTTGATAACCCTGCCAGTAAGTTTAGTTAAGTGTGATTTCTTGCCTTTTTTTGCTGAAGCTGGATGTTTTCATGAGCTGATAATAAGTTATACAGGGAGTTTAAAAAGCCATGCGTGTAGATGAAAAGACTATACAACTAAATTCAAATACTGTACCTGCGCAGAGAGCTGTCATCATGGCTCTTATAATACTAGGTTAAGTTATTATCACTGATCTAATGCACACCTGCACCAGCTCTCTGATCAGGCTCTGTTTTAAGATTCAGATGGGCTATGCACAGCATATTTACATATTCCCTAGAAACAATGATAACATTTTTGCTAATAACAGAAAAGAAAAGCTTTTGAGAGTTTTCCTCTCTTTCTCAGGTCTGAAGCAATACCTGAGGAAGAAAGGAAAACTGTTTAAAGCTTCTCTTTTAAGTATTAGGTTAGTACAATAAAAAGGTATCATTGCATACCGCATTACTCTGGTATTTTGGAATCTTATTTATGTATTATTTAGTCTATTTTCAGTGGTATGACTTAGTGGTGAAAATTATTAGTGCCCCCCCAGTTTGACTGTGGTATCTTATGTGCCCCCCTATATATTTTTTCTAGAGTCGCCACTGACAATAACCGAAGGATTTCAACCTTACCGCTTACTTGTTTGACAAGCTTTCTCTGTAACTACGCTACAGGATCAGCGTGTGACGTCACCTGTCACTCACCGCTCCCGGTCAGCTACGCCCACATTTCCCCGCTCTGCAGAGCGCGAGGCAACATAGAATCACTACGCTAGTAACTTTGTTGCAGGACTCAAGTTACGCTGCTTATTGCAGATCAAGGGAGAGACGAGCTGTATTTCCGGATTCTGCAGCACAACCCTGTCACAACAAACACTCCTTATAAAGATACTAATAACTGTATCTCAATTTCAGGCAATCTGAATTCTGCTTATTTAGTTCAACAGTATCTGTATTATAAGAATTATTGAACTGTGTCCACTCATTGGAATTGCTTAAATTCTTTTACAGCAATTTATCTTAAACCTTTTAATTGTAACTCCAGATAAGTTACAATTAATTACTTCCTACGCAACAATTCCACTGAGCAAGTTATCTATTGATTTCTCATTCTCAATAGAATATTGCTTCATGGTACAAACTATAATTTAGATCTACAGCTGGGATCACAAATTCCTAAGGTAACATACAGGAATTATTACAGAAGGGAATTAACCTTACAGAATACTAAGCCAAGATGACGACTGATCCAGTAGATCTCTCTCAGTTTGTTTATTCCCTTTCACAACGTGTGGATCAAATGGGAAATAAGTTAAAAGAACTGGAGATTGAAAACCAGTCCCTTAGAAGGGTCATAAGAGAATCTCTCACTCAGAAGCCTGACCCGACCCCAGAACCTACGGTTTCACTCCCTGAACCATTTTCTGGAAACAGAAAACATTATAGACAATTCAAGACTGCTTGCCAACTTCTATTCGGACTTAAACCGAGAACATATTGCACAGAGAGAGTTAAAGTTCTTACTGTGATTTCTTTCCTCAGGGGTGAACCCCGAGTGTGGGCTGACACCACCTTCGAAACCAGTCAAGCCATTCTAGGCTCACTTGACGATTTTTTCACACATATGGATGAGCTTTATCTTGACTCTGATGCTCAATTAACAGCTGAGACTTCCATGCGCAATCTCAAACAAGGGAAACGTGTAGTGGAAGACTATATTACCGATTTTAAGCAATATGCCCGTGATTCCCAATGGAATCCCATAGCCCTTCGCAATCAGTTCAGACTCGGGCTCGCGGATAACATAAAAGATGAGTTGGCTCGTATTGATTTACCTAAAACACTAGAATCTCTAATGTCTTTAGTTATTCAGATTGACAGAAGACTAAGAGAGAGAAGATCTGAGAGAGGCCACTCTGATTATGTTTCCAAACCATTGCACGCTTCATCTTCTTCCAATACTCTCCCGAGAACAGTACCAGAGCCTATGGAGGTAGGCATAGCAAGGGCTCCTTTAACACTTCAAGAGAGGACACGCCGGAGATTGAACATGCTCTGCATGTACTGTGCGAATTCTTCTCATACCATTACGGACTGTCCACTTCTCCAAAAGTCCAAGAAAAGTAAGTTCTATTCTTTATCGGCACTACCATTACCTACAGTATCTCACACTTACTGTAAAATTTCTATGTCTTTGCAGTGGGACCTTCGAACTCTCCAAACTGAAGCCATTCTTGACACTGGCACCTACGGAAATTTCATTGATGTAACCACTGTAAAAGTTAATAAAATACCCTGTGTGATTAAGCATACCCCTGTTGCCATTCTTGTTATTGATGGTACTGCTATAGCAAGTGGTCCAATCACTCATCAAACCATACCTCTCCTACTGACTACCTTAGATGGTCACTCTGAGTTAATTGAATTTGATGTGTTGCCTTCACCACTTTTCCCCTTAGTTCTAGGTATCTCATGGTGTAAGAAACATCAACTGGAGTTCAATTGGAATTCTCTACAGGTAAAACTTATTTCATCTTACTGTCAACAAAACTGTTATCCTAAACACACCTTGCTCTCACTTCTATCAGATGTACCTGCACTTCCTGAAGTTTATGCTGAGTATGGTGACGTTTTCAGTAAGGTCGAGGCTGAGACCCTGCCACCACATCGCATCTATGATTGTCCAATTGACATCAAACCTGGATCATCAATTCCATTTGGACGACTCTACCCTTTATCCACTCCTGAACTTGACCATCTGAAAACATATCTCGAGGAAAACATTCGAAAAGGTTTTATTCGACCTTCGACTTCTTCATCAGGAGCTGGTATGTTCTTCGTGAAGAATAAAGATGGGTCTCTTCGTCCCATCATTGATTACAGAGAACTTAATCAACGTACCATAAAGAATCGTTACCCGCTTCCGTTGATCCCAGAACTCATTGAACGTTTACAACACGCAACTATCTTCACTAAGCTGGACCTAAGAGGTGCATACAATCTTGTGAGAATACGTGAGGGAGACGAATGGCTGACAGCCTTCAGGACCAGGTATGGTCTCTTCGAGTACCTGGTCATGCCATTTGGGCTCTGTAACGCCCCAGGTACTTTTCAACATTTTATCAATGATGTTTTCCGAGACCTTCTCGATGTCTTTTTGGTTATATACCTTGACGACATCCTAATTTACTCAGATTCGCTAGAAAACCATGTCAAACATGTAAGGCAGGTGCTATCACGCCTTAGAACTCATAAACTGTATGCCAAATTGGAAAAATGTCAGTTTCACACAAAATCAATTTCTTTCCTAGGATATAACATCTCGCCGAACGGTATCAGCATGCAGGAGGACAAAGTGCAGACAGTCAGAGATTGGAAGGAACCAAAGTCACGGAAATAACTTCAAAGATTCCTTGGCTTTACAAATTATTATCGCAAGTTTGTAAAAGATTTTTCTAAAATTGCGAAACCCTTAACACAACTAACAAGTACACTAACCAGATTCCAGTGGTCAAAAGAAGCTGCCGCAGCCTTTGATCTTTTAAAAGAAAAGGTTACCACAGCACCAATTTTCCGTTTCCCTAATTCAGAACATCAGTATATAATGGAAGTAGACGTATCCGATTTCGCTGCGTCTGGTCTCACTGAACCTATGCATCCAGTCGCCTTTTTTTCAAAAGTCCTTAGCCCTTCTGAAGTTAACTACCCAATAGGTGAAAAGGAACTCTTGGCAATCAAAAAAGCTTTGGAGAATTGGAGACATCTACTAGAGGGAACTGAACTTCCCATTATTATATACACTGATCACCGGAATCTCGCCTTTCTTCAAAACAGCAAGACTTTATCCGCAAGACAAGTGCATTGGTGCCTTTTCTTCACTAGATTCAATTTCCATATTGTCTATAGACCATCCTCTAGGAACGGTAAGGCAGACGCCTTGTCCAGGAAAGATCAACCCCTGGAGTACCGTTCAGAAGCCACCGCACTGATTCCTGCCGAAAGATTCATTGGTATAACTTCATACCTGAGCAAATCCATTATGGATTCATATACCACTGATGAAGAGTTATCGAATTATGAATTACTTCCCAGCCCTGATGGCTTGTTACTCCACAAGGGAAAAGTGTATGTCCCAGAAAAAATCAGGCCGCTAATACTGGATCTACACCATGAAGCCCCTCTTGCTGGACATCCAGGTGAAAGAAGAACCCTGGAAACAATCTCACAATCTTATTGGTGGCCTTCCATGTTCAAATCTATCAAAGAACACGTCTCCACATGTAAAATTTGTGCAACATCTAAAAGTGCCAAATCATCACCAGTAGGCTTTCTTATGTCTCTACCCATTCCTTCTCATCCTTGGACTCACGTCTCAATGGACTTCATAGTGGAACTTCCTAGATCTTTGGGTATGAACACTATCTTGGTCGTAATTGACCTCTTCACTAAAATGGCACACTTTATACCTTTCAATAAATTACCAACTGCAACAGAGACTGCTAAACTGTTCCTTGATAACGTGGTTCGTGTTCATGGGTTCCCCAAAATCCTAACATCGGATAGGGGAACTCAATTCACTTCCCGTTTCTGGAAATCTTTAACAACCTTATTACAAATTGACCATCGATTTTCCACATCTTTCCATCCACAGACAAACGGACAGGTGGAGAGAGCGAATCAATGGTTGGAACAATATCTCCGATGTTTCTGTTCATATCAACAGGAAGATTGGTTGTCTTATCTGTCGATGGCGGAATTTGCGTTCAATAATTCACAGAACTCATCCACAAAATGTTCACCATTCTTTGCCAACTATGGCTATCACCCAACTTCATATCCAACATCTGGAAGTACAGGATCTACTTCTTCTGTTTGTCCCACTGCAAACGACTTCGCATCTAACCTTCGAAAAAAATTTGAGATGTTGAAAAATAACATTTCTACCGCCCAAGAGAAACAAACACATTATTACAACCTACGAAGAAGACCGGCTCCATCATACAAGGTTGGTGACTACGTTTGGTTATCAACCAGGAATCTGAAACTCAAGATTCCTAGTAAAAAGTTAGGAGGTTTGTTTATTGGACCGTTTCTGATACAACGGATTGTCAACCCCAATGCAGTTACTTTGGAACTTCCAACTTCTATCAAAATTCATCCAACCTTCCATATATCTCTGATTAAACCTTATAAACAGATGAGATCCCAGGATACTGTTCTTCCACCCGATTTATCCATGCCTTCTACTGATGAGTATGAAGTGGCATCCATCAAGGACTCCAGAGTCCATAACGGACAACTCCAGTATCTCATTAGCTGGAAGGGTTATCCTCCTGATGACGACTCTTGGGAACCTTCTTCGAACGTTCATGCTCCTGATAAAGTGTCGCTCTTCCATCGTCGCCATCCGGATCGTCCAGCTCCTTGACTTCCTTTGTCTCTCTTTGGGGGGGGGGTGATGTCAGGAATCTACCTGTTACCTCCCACTGATGTGTCATACCTATTCCTGCCCTATAAATCTTAGCTACGCCCTGTTCCTAGTGCTTAGTATTATTGTTTCTAGCACTAGAGAAGAAGCAACTCTGAGCTGTTAAACTCCTAGTATATAACATACTGGACTTCCTTTTCTCCCTCTCAACTTTTGTGCCTATTACTTGGATTACAAATTCTCTGCAGCACTTGCTGCTTTTGTCAAACCGGAGTCATTCGCTCCAAACCGGAATCTTTATCAACTCAGCCAAAACCTCTCATCTAACAAGGTTCTCACTCCTCATTGATTCCAATAAACTTTCTAAGGTACAGTCTACAATAACCGAAGGATTTCAACCTTACCGCTTACTTGTTTGACAAGCTTTCTCTGTAACTACGCTACAGGATCAGCGTGTGACGTCACCTGTCACTCACCGCTCCCGGTCAGCTACGCCCACATTTCCCCGCTCTGCAGAGCGCGAGGCAACATAGAATCACTACGCTAGTAACTTTGTTGCAGGACTCAAGTTACGCTGCTTATTGCAGATCAAGGGAGAGACGAGCTGTATTTCCGGATTCTGCAGCACAACCCTGTCACAAAAAAAAACAGTCCTTATAAAGATACTAATAACTGTATCTCAATTTCAGGCAATCTGAATTCTGCTTATTTAGTTCAACAGTATCTGTATTATAAGAATTATTGAACTGTGTCCACTCATTGGAATTGCTTAAATTCTTTTACAGCAATTTATCTTAAACCTTTTAATTGTAACTCCAGATAAGTTACAATTAATTACTTCCTATGCAACAATTCCACTGAGCAAGTTATCTATTGATTTCTCATTCTCAATAGAATATTGCTTCATGGTACAAACTATAATTTAGATCTACAGTTGGGATCACAAATTCCTAAGGTAACATACAGGAATTATTACAGAAGGGAATTAACCTTACACATATATGGCTTTAGCATTGCTTTTTGGTAATTAGAAGGCCGCTAAATGCCGCTGCGCACCACACTTGTATAATGTCCAGCAGTGACAGGGTTAATTAGGTAGCTTGTAGGGAGCTTGAAGGGTTAATTTTAGTTTTAGTGTAGAAATCAACCTCTCACCTGACACATCCCACCCCCTGATCCCTCCCAAACAGCTCTCATCCCTCCCCCACCCCACAATTGTCCCCGCCATCTTAAGTACTGGCAGAAGGTCTGCCGTTACTAAAACAAAATGCTTTTTTTCATTTTTTTTCTTTATATCCTGCTGTGTAGGATCCCCCCTTAGCCCCCAAGCTCATTAATCCCCCCCCAAAGAGCTCTCTAACCCTCCCCCACTAACTACGTTACACCATTTTGGGCACACCCCCCACGCACAATCCTGCGAGCACCCGACACTCGTTTCCGACTTTTTTTTCCAGAAGATTGCCAGCGATGGGCCGCCCACCTGCCTCCCTGCAGCTGCTCCCACCCACCAACAATCGGCACCATCACTGGCCGATGCAGAGAGGGCCACAGAGTGGCTCTCTCTGCATCGGTGTTTGAAAAAAGGTATTGCAGTGATGCCTAAATATCGAGGCATCACGGCAATACCTTGAAACGGCTGGAAGCGATCAGGATCGCTTCCAGCCGCTTTAAACCCCTAACGACGTACAGGGTCTTTAAAGACCAGTTTGTGTTTGACGTACCCTGTGCGACGTGTGTCGTTAAGGGGTTAAGTGCCTGTATGTTTTAGTGCTTGTGTATGTGTGAATGTGAAAGTTTTTATCTGTTAAAAGAACAATTGGACTAAAAGAGGCTGCTTCTAGGTGGTATCTCACTATAGAACATTGGCCCATTTTAAAAGCAGACCCCATTTTAGGGAGTCAAATAGGGGATCAACCGGAGTAAACTTTCAAAAAAGGGAAGAATTTAAAGAATATGTTGGCTCCTAGCAAGCTGCAAAGTAAGACAGACAATGGGAAAAATAGTTCACAAAATTCAAGTTGGTTATCTGGAATTAAGGGCACTTTAAAATGTGGAAAGTCCCAATGTGTAATGTGCAAGAATATCAACAGTTCACAAAAAATTGTTAATTCTGATCATTCCCAAGAATTTAATATTAACATTAGGAGTAACTGTCACTCTTCCTTTGTAGTGTAACTCCTGGAGTGTGGGTGACTGTGGCCTATTTTATATAGGCCAAACTAAGAGAAAAATCAAAAGGAGGCTCTATGAACACGTGTATAATATTAAAGAAAAAATTCTCAAACATAGTGTACCCAGACATTTTATGGAATTACATAATTGTGACCCCAGTAGCTTAAGAATCCAGGTGATTGATTGGGTGCCACCAAAAGAGAAAGATAGACTTCTTAAATTGCGCAAATTAGAAACCTTATGGATCTATAGAATGAAATGTTTAACACCATTAGGGCTAAATATAGATATAGATGTTGCGGCACATATGTAATAATATAGAACTACATTGGCTGGTTTTTCAATATAGGTTTGGTTCATATGTTACTATTCCTGAGTGAGAAAGTAACAGAAAGGAATTTTTATAATTTTAGGTTAAAGAATGTATGATCTGTTCTGTCTATTAGGGAAAACATTTTTTTCATTTTTTATTATTTATTATTTTTTATTAACATTGATGTAGTAATGAATATTTTTAATTTGTATATGTATTTATTGTATTCTATGAAGTTCCGTATATGAATTGAATGGGTTAATAATTATGTCTCATCAAACGGGTGTGCAAATCAATCACACTCCTGCCAATTCTATTGGTCCATGGTAACTACAAATGGAACATTAACACAGGTTCATTATACCTGTCCTCTTGAAAAAGCCTGTTTGCAAAATGGGGGAAACACGTTGAGGTATTGAATACACTATACTGGTGAACTCCAGATAATCTACATTGCAGGCCATCTGTATTTGGGGTCCAGACATCACCCGGTGGGTTCACTGTGATCGTTTCGGGCGGATGAGCTTGTTTACATCTTTAACTCTGCTGTTTTTAAATGATCATCTTGTAAGTGCATTTTTATGTGCGTGTCTGCTGAATAAAATCACTTGAATCCTGGTTGCGCTCTCTGTTCCCTTCTTGTTTTACATGCTGGCGCTGGCTGAGTGTGAAAGAACTCAGCATCATTAGAGCTGCACCGAAAAGACCACACACATTGTGTTGAAACGTCATCACCTGGCGACTGGGATCCACACGCTGGAACTGCACGCCACACATTGCTGGGGATTTCCACTGTTGCGTGCAAGCCATAAGGAGTAACACTGTTGCTGTGGAGAACTGATTACACGATATACACAAATATCGTAACAGAGGTATTGTACTTCTGTAACTCTGACTTTGGCTGCAAACATTCTTTTGCGAATTTCACTTGCTATATGTTTTTGGACGGCAAGAGGGTTGCTCATTAGTGACTTGCTGATGTATGTTTACATCTTTTATACAGGTTGTATATAATTATTTATACAATTTTTTTTAATTTTTGTATTCATTATTTGTATTTGTGAGGATGTTTTATCGCGGAGTGTTTTCATAAGGGTTTCATATATTGGTTTCTTTTTACTATCTGCAACAAAAATCCTCATTTAGATATACAATCACATATAGATTTTTAACCTTTTCATTTTATATAATAACATTATATCTACTATTATTGGTGACATATACTTGGTATAGTCACCATTTATAAGTAAGCATCACATATACTGAGAGAAAGTGATATCTATTATATTTTTCAGCTCTGTCCATATTTGAATTTGGACAACCTAGGTAGATCTACTCATATTCAATATGGCTGATAATTTTGGGGAGTGCACACTTAGAGAAAATAGACAGAGGTAATTGAATCTCCTTAATCTAGATGCTAATGTAGTGAATATCTGGCAAGATTTGGTGCTTTTAGATAACTATATATTAGGGATGGGCGAATGTGTAAATTTCCGAATTCGAATGTTAGAACGAATGTTATTACCGAAATTCGAATTATAAATCCGAATGTTCATAAGAACTAATATTCTTAAAAATTCTATAATCGAATGCTATTTACAGTTTTCGAATGTCACTTTCGAATTTGAATGTTTTTAATTATATTGAATGTCCACATTCGAAATTTCAAATGTAACATTCTATTTAACAAATACTATTCAGAAGTTCAATAGTTCATGTGATAGGGAGGGAATCTTGTAAATTGATACATAATAGATACAAATATATAATTTCGAATGTTTCTATATAGAATATTGCATAATTCGAATATTACATTTAAAGAAAGCATTAGAAATACTATTACAAACATATAAATTCGAATTTTTCTAATTCGAATATTGCATAATTCGAATATTACATTTAAAGAAAGCATTAGAAATACTATTACAAATATAAATTCAAATTTTTCGAAAATAATATTTTCAAATGTAATCTTAAGATTCGAAACCGAACATTCGAAAATCGAATGTTAGAATGTTATGTAAACACTCGAAATTCGATTTGAATGAACTAATGTGTTAAAATTCGTTTCCTTTTTCGAATGTTGCAAAACATTCGCCCATCCCTACTATATATTACATAATATTGTACCTAGAGGTTTAAGGATATTTAAGCATCCAGCCTTTGAACTTGATGAAGTAGATCATGCCACTGAATGGGAGACGGCATTACATGAGTGCTCCATTAAACTAATCCAAATTTTAATAAAATACTGTATAGAGAACAGAGGTTAGAGAAAAATAAAATTGAGATAAAAAATTTAACACAAAATATACAGGGTTATAAAAACGAAGACAAATGGATTAACAGAAATAAAAGTATACAATTCAGAATTAAAAAATTAGATGCAGAATTACAAGCAAATAAACACAAGAAAATGGTTAGAGATATGGAGGATTTCAAAGAGAATAGAGTATATACTTACAAACAAGAAGCAAAATTAACAGAACAAACTAGAGAGATCAATCGTTTTGCTCCCTATGTAAATAGCACCAACAATAATAATAGCAGTAAAAATAAAAATACCATTCATTCAAATCAAAATATGGAAGAAATTAGAAATGACGCTATTTCCAAAAGTCACCCCTTGGCATTTAATGGTCCTAGACAATACAGACATACTAATGAATTTAAACCTAGGAGAAGTCATCAATCTTATGATTATAATCACCAAATAAGAACTCCAATATCTAATCGATATCAGTCCAATAGATTTAATTATAGATCTAACTATAGGGATTCTCCTTTAAATTGGAAGAGTCATCAAAATCAGTATTACCCTAAGAATGATCCCCCCTATTATAGAGAACATAATTCCAATAGGAATCAAGAACCCACTAGATATCATATTCCAATTACAAATACATTTGAACCATTGCATCAACACTATGAGAGTAACACCATTTGGGATAAAACGAGGGCTAAACATAAAAAGAACGCTGTTGTTAATCATCAGCATTTTTTAGACCATCAAGAAGGCCCCATAAACCCAGATATAACTCCCTCCCCAAGTTATGTTCAACCACAAATAAGAACAGGAAAAATACCATTGGAAATAGATGAGGAACAAGAGCAGGGAGAAGAAGGAAAGAGAAGGAAAAACTAGAAAATGAAAAAACTGATATTTTCAATATAGCAGATATCCCTTTAAATAATGATGATATCCGTCTACTTAGTAAAGGTTTAAACTTTGCACCAAAGACGAAACCTAATAAATTTGAAAGATTTGTTGATGTACATAAATATATTAGAAAACTCACCCTAAAGAGACACTTCCTCAAAAATCCTGAAAATAGATCAAATCAACATGTAGAGTACATCCAGGCATCTGATTTAGATGCCTTAAGAGTTCTACAGGATTTAGAGGAGGAAGGAGCTATAGGAGAGACCATAGAGGTTTCTAGTTCAGATTCACATGATAATACAGAATTGGAAGCCTTATTTAATATATCTTTACATGAACCTAGATCTGAAATTAATCAATCTAACTTCAAGGGAAAGTCTACTTTTTTCCGATAGGGTCACAAGGAGAACAAATCCCTACATTCACTAAAATGGTATTAAAAGATATAGAAATTGCTTTTAAAGATGAAAACAAATTAGTAAATAAATTTAATAATAATCTCACTATACTCGAAAGGAAGGCACTACAAAAATTGAGTACGAATAGAGATATTGTGATTCGCTCCGCCGACAAAGGCGGAGGTATAGTTATGCAGAAGAGAGATCCGTACATGGGGGAAGCATTAAAACTTTTAAATGACACTTTAACTTATAAGGCTCTTAAAGAGGGCCCGACTGTGAGGTTTAATAAAGACCTGGAGAAATTATTAGTGGAAGCCAGAAATTATGGAATTTAAAATATTAATGAATACAGGTTTGTGTTAAAACCCCCATCCCACTATTCCATTGTTCTATCACTTACCCAAAGTTCACAAAGAAGTAGCCAACCCACCGGGAAGACCAATTGTGTCAGGGATTGGCTCTCTTGGTGACAATCTTTTCAAATATGTGGATTTTTATTTATAGCCCTTAGTAAGCCAAACTTACGGCTAGATTTGGAGTTTGGCGGTAGATGGGGTGTTAACGCTACGCGTGGTTTATGTCTAACGCACGGCATTGTTTGACTCCGGTATTTAGAGTTCAAACAAAACCTTCTAACGATACTCCTAACGCGTGTATTTCACACGCGGAATACTGCCCGCGTTAGACAGTCTCCCATAGAGATCAATGGAAAAGCAAACAAACACGCTTTTTTCACCTAACACTCGATCTCGCGAGAAATACGCACGGCTCGGTCATATGACGCATACCACATCATGCACAACAATAACACGCCGCAAATGTCACAACAACAATCACTAAACAAAGCACACAAGCATTACACATTCACAAGCGGGGGAAATTTTAATAAAATAAAATTCAGGGAATACGCATATACTTTAAGATGCGGAAATACGCAAAATAACAACAAGGAAAATAATAAAAAGACATACACTAGCAAAATAATCGCATTCAATATCACTATATATTAGGACAAACATACATATACAACACTTCACTAATACCACACCATCGCAAATTCACATTTAAACAGAATACTATTGGTCAATGTTATAGAAAACGAGCACTATGACATCATCGCATTCTACACATTCCACAAATAATAACTCCAAATGAGCATGCGCAAATTCACACACCTAATACACATTGCACAAATACTAATTAATAATAATGCACACCTGAACACAATTTACAACGCAAATCGGTACATCATTAAACATTTACACAGGGTATATAAGCACCACACAAGCAGGGCTTCTTTGACTGTGTTGCTGGTGGGTCTTTGGAGATTGGAGGTTTAAGATTAGAGAGTTTGTGCATTATTGTGAGTGAGTTAGTGTTAGTGTGAGAGAGTCAGTTGTTAGTGTTATCATGAGTGAGTGAGTGGGAGTTAGTGGTAGTGGGAGAGAGTCAGTTAGTGGGAGCGTGAGTTAGTGGTAGTGGGAGTTAGTGAGAGTTAGTGGTAGTGTGATAGAGTCAGTTAGTGGGAGCGTGAGTTAGTGGGAGTTAGTGAGAGTTAGTGGTAGTGTGAGTTAGTGAGAATTAGTAGTAGTGTGAGTTAGTGAGAATTAGTAGTAGTGTGAGTTAGCGAGCGAGTGCTTTTTCTGTACACTTAACACATTTACACGCAAACACATTCAATACATACATACACTTATCAATAACACTACATACACTCCATACCCCATACCCTCTCATACTACACTCCATACCCCATTCCCTGTAGTCCCATTCCCTGTAATCCCATTTACTCTTATCCCATACCCCATCCCATACCCATCCCCTAGTTACATTTAGTTTACATATCCTCCTTTTAGTCTTCTTCTTCTTCATTTTGTTCATTTAAATACTCCTTACCCTCTTTTATTTATATCCCTTTTACACTTTCAGAACTTATTTTGGTCTTTTTAGTTCTTTATTTTGACCCCCTTTCATTTGTTCACACTCACTTTTTGTTTGCTTATTTGGGGTTTAGTTTAGGGAAGAGATGGAGGGCAGGCAGGGGAGAGGTAGAGGGGGGAGGAGAGGGAGGGGGAGAGGAACAGGACAGGAAGGGGGGCAGGAAGGGGGGCAGGAAGCGGGGGTGGAAGCGGTGGGTGGACCCAGCCACTTGGTTCAAGATGAACAAGTGGCTGGGCCCAGTGGCGGACAGAGTAGGGCTTCACAGTCCGGGAAACAGAGGGCATCGTCACAGGGGAAGGCCAAGGCGACTAGGGAGGCGAAGGAGGCCCTCGTAGAAGCCTATATGGCCAGGTATAGGAGGCTGCAGCATCAGAAGACCACCCCGACTGAGAAGAGGAAGCTCTGGCATGAGATAAGGAATGCAGTCAATGCAGTGGGTGGCCGGAACAGAGATATGGACTCTATTAAACATTGATACCGGGACTGCAAAATGGATCTTAAGAAAAAGTTAAGCCTGGAGGCCCGACATGCCGCAGGAACCGGTGGCGGCCCTGCACTGGAAATCGAGTACTGCCGATGGGAGGAAATGTTGCGTCCCAGCATCTCCGAGGTGGATGTAGTCGTATCGGAGGAATCGATACCGGGAACCTGCCACTCTCATCTGACGGTAAGCTCATTTAAGAATAAATTCACATACGAATGTATTTCAAGGGACACTATACGCAAACCTTTACTTTCATGATTGAGGTAGAGAATACAATTTGACAAAACATTCCAATTTACTTATATTACCTAATTTGATTCATTCTTTAGATATACTTTAATGAAGAAATAGCCATGCACACGGTGAACCAATCACAGGAGGCAGCTATATTCAGCTACCAATCAGCATCTTCTAAGCATATCTAGATATGCTTTTCAGCAAAGAATATCCAGAGAATGAAGCTAATTAGATAAGAAAAGTACATTAGAAAGTTGATTATAATTGTATGCTTCTAAATCATTAAAGATAAAACATTGGGTTTCATGTCCCTTTAAGGATCAGATTAATGCTATAACGTTGTTTACACGCATTCACAATTACTTTGCGGTTACATCAGTATCTAGGCTATAGGTTAGGTGTGCATTTAAACAGACTGAAAACAAACGCTAAAACATTCAGATTGACCAGAGATATCACAAACACGATTTAGAAAATGCGGAAATCGTATTGATTGTTAGATTTCAAAGTGGATTAATGAGGCTGCATTTGTAATTGTATCGTAATCGAAGTCATTTAAAGCTTTATTTGGAAATATGCTAATATATACATTTCTTTCTTTTTCAAATATACAGAGTCTGGGGAGGAGGCAGCACAGTAAATACAGGCTCCTCCTTTTCCCCGGGATGAGAGTGGTGGGGATGAATCTCCACCTCGGAGGGAAGATGCCCCCCGTGACGAAGAGGCCACGGAAGCAGAGGAAGAGGCCCCGGAACCAGAGGAAGAGGCCGCGGAACCAGAGGCCCCTCAAGGACCCGCACCCCGCCTTGCACGGGCACCCCGCCGTGCACGGGCACCCCGCCAAGCACAACAAGAGGAAATAGCGGAGGTGCGGGTTCTACTAGACTACATTGACCAGATGCGTAACTCCCGGATACAAAATATAGAAGGCAGAAGTAGAATTATTGAAGAGCTCAGTGGCATTCGAGAAGGCCAAACCCAAATCATACACCTCCTTACTCGAATAGAAGAAGGACAAAACAGAACCTTTAATCTCCACCAAGAGATGTTGAATTTCTTCCGGGAGGCGCATGCTGGTCTGCCTCCTGCTGGTCTGCCTCCTGGTCCGCCTCCTGCTGCTGGGCCTCCTGCTGCTGGGCCTCCTGCTGCTGGGCCTCCTGCTGCTGAGCCTCCTGCTGCCGGGCCTCCTGCTGCCGGGCCATCTGCTGCCGGGCCTCCTGCTGCCGGGCCATCTTCTCCTGCCGGGCCATCTTCTCCTGCCGGGCCATCTTCTCCTGCTGGGCCATCTTCTCCTGCCGGGCCATCTTCTCCTGCCGGGCCATCTCCTCCTGCCGGCCCATCTCCTCCTGCCGGCCCATCTCCTCCTCCTCACCTTGGTCATCCCAGTACTCTTCCTTCCACTCTTCCCACAACATCTCCAAGGAGAACTCGTCGGAGTCGGCAGTTGCCCCTCCCAGAGCCTCAGCACCTTGGGAAGAGGGGAAGGAAGAGGAAGTAAGTATTTGTTTTAATGTTTAATGTTTTTGGTATTTAATGTGTAATGGATAGGTATGTGATGATGTGGTTTTCATACACTTGTGGACCACACTCTGTATATAATCTACTTCTATGGGACCGGGTCCATGGAGGCAGATTGTTTGCAGAGTGTGGGTTATAAGTGTGTGAAAACCACATCATCACATACCTATCCTTGTTCATGATATTGATTGGTTTCTGTGATGTGATGTACAAACTGTTTCCCGAATCGCAAACAAAATTACCATTACAATTATCCATGATGGCATATTACTGTTTGAATGCCAATAACACAGCTTAAAGGGACAGTCAGAACATTATTGATTACCAAGAAAACACTGTATTACGCATTATCAAGTTGGAAACAACAAAACATGGAGAAATACGTGTGACTTATGTGCTTACCCTTGTATCTATGCCTATGAAAAATGACCACTTATTTGTTGTTCTGACATAACAACATTTTACACAATCAATGATCAATACATGGTAAATATGCTGTATGAGCTCAAGGTGTTAGATATACAAATGCTATCCAAATGCCCTCTAGTGGTCAAATTGCATAATGATTACATGCACTCTTCAAGCTCTAAGAAATGAGCACACGAACCTCATAGGTTTAGCTAGCAAATTAAAATAAACACAGACAAATGATTAATTGGTGATAAACCTTTGATATCATTGATATTACAAAATTGACTTTTTTAATAATGCAAAACATTATTTGATTTCTAAACTGTCCCTTTAACAAAATTACATATGCTAACATACAATATTTGCAGATTGTTGGTATATCTACATGTACTTGTTCAAACAATAAATATTGAAAACTGATTTATATTGACGTGTTAAATAAAGTCTATTTTCTTAAAGAGACATTATTGTGTTAATTTCTTTTTAGAAAGACATTTGTTTTAACAATGAATATGGTTTAAAGTCCTTTTAGGAGTGGGGGGGGGGGGGAAATGCTAACAATAATATATTTGGAGATTAACCAATGTGGAACTCATACATGATACAAAAATAAACATTTGCATTAAAGGGACAGTATACTATATTTTTAACAGAACTGCATGTAATAGACACTACTAGAAACAAAAAGATTAACATATACTGATATCAATATTACAAAGCTTTAAAGACTTTCGAAGAAAATCGGGTTATCTCTATTGAAAATATAGATGAACCCCCATTACAACCGTAAAACAAGACAATACCCCATCATTAACATATGAAAAGACCCTTTACACAAACAGGAGAAAGCTGGAGATGGTACTCACATGAAACTTTGAGGCTTGGCGAGGAGTCTGAAAATTACTTACATTTTATTTGAACAGAAGCAAAATGAGACGTGTATTTGGAAAACAATGGACTATCTAACTAGAGACCAAATAAAATATTTTGATTTATAATGTGAGTGTCTAATGAACCTTTAATAAAATATACGACGAAATTACATTTAGAAGAAGTCGGCATCATATATTTAGCATATGATAAAGATAAATCCATATTGATTACTTGATTCTAACACAATAGCGCATATTTATGAATTAGATATCTTTAACATTAAACACAACAGTCATTTTTCATAAAAAGGAACATATTGTTGACCAACATATTAAAACAACATGGACTATAGAGATTTGCACTTGCCTCGAAATATCTTATGCATGAAAACATTTTGCTTTCGTTTGTTTATTCAACCAGACATCCAGCAAAAGAGAATGTGGTGGTCTTTATCAGCTATGGGTCAACAATGTAACATGATGCAAAAAATCCATATTCGCCATGTTTTTAAACCTGTCTTCTCATTCACAAACGTGTTTAACGTGCACAAACAAATATTGCGGGAATACGTAATACAATCAGACGTTTTTTTACCTTTGCATGTGACGTCTTAATTAACATGGCGCTTCCTTGATCACGTAAGAACGCAAACCAAAAAAAGGCACATCCTTGATCGCGTAAGAACGCAAACCAAAAAAAGGCGCATCCTTGATCGCGTAAGAACGCAAACCAAAAAAAGGCGCATCCTTGATCGCGTAAGAACGCAAACCAAAAAAAGGCGCATCCTTGATCGCGTAAGAACGCAAACCAAAAAAAGGCGCATCCTTGATCGCGTAAAAACGTCACTCAATACAAGGAATCATTGGACAGCCTGGCAGGTGACGTCTTAAGCAACATGGCGCATCCGAGATCTCTGAAAAACCGCAGCCAATACAAGGACTCAGTTGACAGCTTGGCATATCAATAAGAAACATATTTATATTTTAGTAACTAGTATGTGTCTAGATTGCTATCTAGGAATGTCACGAAATCATGAATCATCTTTTCGGACTTGACTGTCCCTTTAACTATAGCTATGGTGTATATCTTTAACATTTAAAAGATACACCTGAGAAATACATATGCCATTGATGTTTTAAGATATGTTTAGATTGTTTTGGAATAACAATAATGACACATGTATTGATCAAACGTGTCATTTATTCAAGTTGAAATATGGTCAGCCTACCTATAGCCATATATGGGAGGAGAAGTATTTTTTTTAAATATTTGTTAAAAAATATTCCTCATCTAAAATATTTGCATTACACACAGAGATTTATTTGGTTACACTTTTACAATAAGATAGAATTGAAAATGAAATACATGTGCTGTCAACATTACAATAAGATTGTTTATTAATAAGATTATATGTCCTTGTTCATGTAAAAAGGACAAAAACGCTTTAGAAATGGAATTACATTCATTAACAATTGTGCTCACCATCACTTAAAGGGACATGATTTTTATTTATAAAAAGAGGATACACAGAGACAATACTAATTCAATAAAATGAACACTTTACAGGGATTATATCATTGTATCAATCCTCAGATCATTTGTTAAAGGTGCATCAATTCATGCAGAGTTTATAAATACACACATGGATGTGAAATTTGAAATATACAGATATATACACAAATAACTATCTATATATACATATATAAAAAAATACTATGCTAATCATAATCATGCAATGATAAAGCTTTTCGAAAAATATATAAAGACAAATAATAAAATTACATTGGAGATGTTAATCTTAAAGTCATTTACAATTGTATTACATATATGATTCAGGAAACACCATTATTTTTGGTAAGGTCCCTTTAAGGATCAACCAGATAAACTAGAGATTTCAATCAATGACATGAATAAGGAGGACAAAGAATCGTGCAATGACATGTCTTTTATTAGTATGTCAGAAAACATCAACAACGTTTATAAATAATCATGTAAATATCAGGAAAATTGGAGCCATATGACAAGGTAACAGAGTGCATCACAGTCCATGAAGAGAGTTGCCAAGGGCCAGCATAGCCCCATTGGAGCCATATGACAAGGTAAGAGAGTGCATCACAGTCCATGAAGAGAGTTGCCAAGGGCCAGCATAGCCCCATTTGAGCCATATGACAAGGTAACAGAGTGCATCACAGTCCATGAAGAGAGTTGCCAAGGGCCAGCATAGCCCCATTTGAGCCATATGACAAGGTAAGAGAGTGCATCACAGTCCATGAAGAGAGTTGCCAAGGGCCAGCATAGCCCCATTTGAGCCATATGACAAGGTAAGAGAGTGCATCACAGTCCATGAAGAGAGTTGCCAAGGGCCAGCATAGCCCCATTTGAGCCATATGACAAGGTAACAGAGTGCATCACAGTCCATGAAGAGAGTTGCCAAGGGCCAGCATAGCCCCATTGGAGCCATATGACAAGGTAAGAGAGTGCATCACAGTCCATGAAGAGAGTTGCCAAGGGCCAGCATAGCCCCATTTGAGCCATATGACAAGGTAACAGAGTGCATCACAGTCCATGAAGAGAGTTGCCAAGGGCCAGCATAGCCCTATTGGAGCCATATGACAAGGTAAGAGAGTGCATCACAGTCCATGAAGAGAGTAGCCAAGGGCCAGCATAGCCCCATTTGAGCCATATGACAAGGTAACAGAGTGCATCACAGTGCATGAAGAGAGTTGCCAAGGGCCAGTATAGCCCCATTTGAGCAATATGACAAGGTAACAGAGTGCATCACAGTCCATGAAGAGAGTTGCCAAGGGCCAGCATAGCCCCATTTGAGCCATATGACAAGGTAACAGAGTGCATCACAGTCCATGAAGAGAGTTGCCAAGGGCCAGCATAGCCCCATTTGAGCCATATGACAAGGTAAAAGAGTGCAACAGGCACAACAATAATAAGAAAAAAGGCCAAATGGCAACCATAACCAAAACATCAACATGTGGACGGAGGATTCTTATCTGCGCCCTTGGAGCATCTCCAGATCCTCCACTTACTGGTCATCCCCTTCATCGTCCTGTGCATGTCCAGCTACAGATTCAAGCATTGAGTTCCACCGCCTCATCTGACGTAGATTCATATGCTGAACCTGTAGCTGGGCCTGCATGGTGTCGGCCATCCCTCTCAGGACAGCTGCGTTCCTCAACACGGCCTGCTCTATGCGTGCTAGAGCTTCGAGCGTGAGCCATGTTGAGTCACAGCCTAAAATAAAGAATAAATAAAATATTAATGATAATTACACAACAGACAAAATAAAAAGCAAATATACATTGTCATCATAAAGACAAATAATTTTTTTAATTAATTTGTTGACATTGATTATTTACACATGAAATATGTTATTCAGACAGACCTAAACCATTAAATGGACATTTTAATCCAACATGTTGTCCCCTTTAATTGGTTTTTGATGATCCACTTTTACAGCTTGAGTGTCTTAAATCTTGTTAAAGGATTTACATTGTACTTACATTAGCAATTTTAAGATTTTAGTTATACTGTGGTAGGCACACCTATCCTTAAACATTTTGGCGTTGAGGACAAGCTGTGTAAACATAGCAACCAGAAGAAATTACATTCCCACTGGGTTATACAAGAGATAATGTATGATCATTTGGACATAAATATTTGGATCCAAATAGTGGTGATTGGTATATGTAGTGATATCAAATTAAAGGGACAGTAAACCTAAATATTTTAGTTACTGATTCAGATAGAGCATGACATTAAAAAGAATTATTAATTTACTCGTATTCTTTAAATGTTTGAATTCTCGAGCTATATTTTAAATGCAAGAATGTAAGTTTATAGGGCAGGCCATTTTTGTTTATCAACTTTGGTTGTCCCTGCTGATTGATGGATACATCAATCCAACAATAAAGAAATGATGTCCATATTTTTTTTAAATAAAAACAAAATATAGACATTTCTTTGTTTCAATAAAGATAGCAAGAGAATGAAGAATAATTGATAAGAGTAGTAAATTATAAATTTGATTAACATTGCATGCTCTATTTGAATCACAATTGAAACATTTTCATTCAGTGTACCTTTAAGTATCTTATAATGTTGATTTTGAATGATACTTACAGCTGTGCCTGGGAAGGACAATCCGACACCCAGGACAATGAAGGTTGAGACAGGGGGGAGGGATGGGATTGGGTTGGGGAGGGATGGGCTGCTGCTCTGGGGTAGCCCGTACAGCTGGGGAGTGGTGAGTTGGGGGCTGGGCAGCTGGGGTAGCTGTACGGGCCAAAAGACGGGGAGAGCGGCGAAGGGGGACAAAGGGGCGTTTTTTGGGAGGGATACGACAGGACAAATGGGAAGGGCCGGGAGGGGAAGGGGACTGGGCAGGGGGCTGGGCAGGGGACTGGGCAGGGGACTGGGCAGGGGGCTGGGCAGGGGACTGGGCAGGGGGCTGGGCAGGGGGCTGGGCAGGGGACTGGGCAGGGGACTGGGCAGGGGGCTGGGCAGGGGACTGGGCAGGGGAGGAACAATGATGACCAGAAGCAGAGGATCCATCTAAAATAAATATAATAAATATATTAACATCTCATACATCATGAAATCAAATCAACGCATTTCAACTTGATTATGTTTGCAATATACTTAGAAGTGTGTTTGAATTTCTAAACAATGATGACATGAGGATATGGTATGCATATAGGCACTCAGATGAATATCAATGACTGTCTGTACAATTCTAAAATTATTATTGTGGTTTGGCCTAGAATATGCATGTGACATCATGATGGCATGAATTTCAAATCCAAATATTTAAACAAATCCAAGCATATCTTCATGCTGCCTGATATATAAAGGGGGCAGTAGTGTATTTGAACAGACAAATAATATTCCTTTTTAAAGTGCAAAAGCTGTAGACTTTGAATGTCTTCAATAAAATGATTTCCAATAAAGCAACATGTTGGAAACATGTTAGATATATTTCACATACCATCAGACTTCAAGGGAGCCTCTTCCTCCTCCGTCCCACATGTTAAATCAATCTCTGTAAAACATAACATGTTGTGTACACGTTAAGATCAGATATTATAACATATGTTACTGTTGCTCAAAGACACACATCAATGTTGCATTAAAGATATACACACCCAAAGTTATGATTTACATCATTTTGATGGAGCATACAAATGACATTATATTTGTTATTATCAATGATTCAGATTTTCTATTTATTGTTTGTATTAATTTTAAAATCATAAAAGCATAGTACATTGAACATTTAAGATTTCTCATGTGTGTATCACTTGATGATTGTTGTCAAAAATGAACCTGGAAACAAACATATGCTATACATCTTCTGAATAACAAAGGTGTAGACTAAGAAAGTTTTAATTCTTAATCTTTCAATATTCAAATAAAATTAATATATAATCAGAGGAGTCAATTATATGTTTGTTTAAAATGTTATGCTTCATCAGAATCATGCTCATAATATTGATTACCACCTTCAATGACATATAAATGAGTCAATATACTTACCAGAAGACCGCAAAGGCGGCTATGTGTCAGTGCTGGATTCCTCTGGGCTCCCCACACCAACTCTCTCTATGAATGATATAGATATATATTAGTGAACACATTTGGGATAGCACTAAATCACATCTGTATCAATTTATAAGAATAATCAACTTGAAAATGTGAAGAATAGAGCAGTCATTATAAAATAAAATGCTTTATTGAATCAAGGGGATTATGTAAAAAATGATGTATTGAACATATGTTTAATTTCTGACTATATTAGACATCAAACTCATCTCATACGATGCTATTGCATATCTAAATATACCCATTGATCAATGTTCTTCAAAGAATACACACAAACCACATTTTGAATAACAGCTGTTGACAAATATAAACAAAGACATGTGGCACATTGAGCCATTTGTGCAATGTACAGTAATCTTGTTTAGGACACAACACATATTGATCACAATACCAAACCAAATTGATTAGTACAAATATGTAATCATGGTGCTGTTAGAGTATGCTTATATCTAGAAAGTAACTCCAACAGTGAATATGTGAATTATATATCAATATTGTCTAATCCAAAGAATGGAAGGATTAATGAATCTATTGTTTATTAAAGGGACACTGACATGATTTATTTCAATCATTGATTTCACTGTTCAAACTGTTCCAAATGATTTAACATTGACTCCTATTATAATTTTAATGTTGCTACATTTTAATCTTAAAGGCAGATAAGCAATATTGGATTCAATAAATATTGTTTGTTGAAGGTATCCACCAATCATCAATAAAAACCCAGGTTGGTCAACCAAAATTGAGCTGCAGATAAACGTACATTCTTGATTTTAAAATACATTTAGCAATAGAATATTTCACATATGATTATAGTATTATATTTAAATGTTGCTTAATATTGCATGCTCTATCTGAATGACAACATTAATAATTTTAGCTCAGTGTCCCTTTAATATAAAAATATATTGATTTGACAAGGTTGGTGTTAATGAATTCTCTACTCCATATGTTGATGTAATGAATGGGATTGAGCATGCAATTCGAATCTAATATGTTATTTAAGGATATCCTAAGAATTATTTAATGTTCATCTATTAAAGGGACATGAAGCTCTAAATGTGTAATTGTATACTTTTTGAAACTATGTACTACTGTTATCTCAACACATGATTTTAACTTTTGACCCAATGCCAATTTATGCATAAAAAAACAGCCGGATAATACCAGTAATGCATTGTTTAACCTAAACCAAAATCAATATGTTTTTAGAAGAACTAAAACAATAGACTGAACCAATGTAGCTCATAAAATGTTTAAACAAAACAATAAAATCACGTTTACAAATCATTCAATGTAAAATTTCGTTGGCATGTCCCTTAAATGACGTGATCAATTTCAAAAATGGAATCTATATTTTTAAAAACAAATCATATGCAAAAGTGTGTGAGTTTTTTAAAAATGTATACAAATAAGATTAAGCAATACACAAGGGAAGAATATAAATTGGACATTCAAAGAATCTTACATTAAAATTAAGATATCCAGAATAGATGGGATATTTTAAATTTGATAAAAATTCAGAGTAGTCTTACAATGTAATCCTCTGTTTATTTTTTTAAAATTCTTATTTGTAAATATTTAATCCATTTTGCAGATACATATAAATATTGAACAATGTGGATTTAGTATGTAATGTTCTGTCCATGTTTCTAAGACAAATGTCAATTAAAATGAGACATACCATACTGTGACAAGCCCTGGCTTGAGGATCCAGCACCAACATCCAGATCTGTAATATATTAAATGAGGATTGGATATCATTAATACAAATCATGCCATGTTTAAAATCTTTACATTATTAGCAAATCAATTAAAAACTATTAATCTTTTGGTAGTCCCATGAGTTAATTGTTTCCTCAATTAAATTCATGATAAATATATCCTGTACTCTTATTTTCAATCAGTTGTGTTGTTTACTGTAGCTTTAATTATTTTTTGGTGTTATTTCATTCTCATCAATTGATGGGCATATGTTATTTTTGTTTTTGATTCTGCTTTTTTTTTTAATTATGTATAATATTGAAAATAAGAATACTGTATTCTTCACATATATAATAATTCACATTTCATTTTGACCAACATGTATAAAGCAATGCCACTTACAGCAAACCCATGTTAACGTGTATGCGCAATTCAATTTTCGCGATCATTGCGCAATGATTCCAAGCGGAATTACGCATCCGTCATTTGAACAACATGTATAAAGCAATGCCACTTACAGCAAACCCATGTTAACGTGTATGCGCAATTCTAATTTTCGCGATCATTGCGCAATGATTCCAAGCGGAATTACGCATCCGTCATTTGAACAACATGTATAAAGCAATGCCACTTACAGCAAACCCATGTTAACGTGTATGCGCAATTCTAATTTTCGCGATCATTGCGCAATGATTCCAAGCGGAATTACGCATCCGTCATTTGAACAACATGTATAAAGCAATGCCACTTACAGCAAACCCATGTTAACGTGTATGCGCAATTCAATTTTCGCGATCATTGCGCAATGATTCCAAGCGGAATTACGCATCCGTCATTTGACCAACATGTATAAAGCAATGCCACTTACAGCAAACCCATGTTAACGTGTATGCGCAATTCAATTTTCGCTCTGTGACGCATATTCTGTAGAGCGCAAGAAACATCATTCCTATTTCATGTGTCACTAATCTAAAATCAGATATCTAAACATCATATGTAGTGTATGTTGTGAGATCTGTATAGGTTTAGTATCTGACTATATACACATTTTTAAAAAAATAATCAAATATTAAGATATTATATGAAGTTGGATAGTTACCTGGTTCAGATTCTCTATCAGCTCCTCCCAGGCCACCGGACGGAGAAGCAGCTGCCCTGGCCCCCGCGTCAGGACTTTCAGATCCCGCAGCTGGGAGGGAAGAAGAGGAGGCCGAGGATGGCGAGGATCTAAATCTTTTGGGGACCCGGAGATTGAGGAGCTCGCATAAAGTCACCTCATAAGGGAGTAGGTATAGTTTCCGCGGGGCCTTTCTTTGGCCCCCTCTTTTACGGGCTTGTACCCAGTCCCTTATGAGGTTGACTTTTTTTGTCAAGCGCAACCTCATATCTCCGAATCTCCTCATGATTTGATCCTGGGTCCTCTGGACGTCACACACCAATTGAACCGCATTGGTGATAGACTCCCAGAGGGCCTTCTTAACAGGCGCATCTGTCGACCTCCTCTTGTTCCCAAACAGCTGGGGATAAAAGTCCTTGACGGCGTGGACCAGTGCAGCACTCTCTGGCTTGGTGAACCTGGGAGACGTCATGCCTGCTAGGTTGTCTAATATAAATATTTATATTATATTATAAATATATAACTGCCTGCAGGCATTAGAGAACTGACAAAGATGGCAACGTGTAATGGACTTTTATATGGTGAAGTAAACATGAGATGCACCATGGGACAAGTTATCTGTACATCTGATTGGATAAAAGTTTGAAATATTGTTAGAATGTCTGTGAGACCATCCTGACTCAAGTTGTGTTTGTGTGATGAACTCGGATTGGCCGTTCCTTAATGTTTCATATCTTAGTAACTTCCTTACACATACCGCCTGGTGGTGCTGTTACTTCATTTTTCATGTAGACTTATTTGTAACTCATGGGCCTGTCATGCGGATATGTGTGACGCAGATTTAATATCCGTGATCCGTTAAATATTAATTTTTAAATTCTCTTTAAAATCTAATACTGTCACATTATTAAATGTTGTATACATTTTTCGGTTTAATAACGGTCTGTTTCTTTAATACAAATACACATTTAATATTGTATGTCTTTATTGTTCATAAAATCAATTTGTTGACTTATTGTGAAGTATTGACATTGCTCTATTAAATGTATTTCATAATGCACATTGATTGTGTGCTATTGCGTGACATTAGACTCTAATGTTTAAAGATGCAAATCTGGTGTTTCAAGATCCGTTTCCCACGCAACATTTCAGAATGTTCAAATTCAGGTTATAATGTCAGTAACTTGGATAATCTGTTTATAGATGTTAAACTACAGGTTTGTTTGTTATTAGTAAATAAACCTCGAGCTTGTATTTGTCTGAAGTGCTCATATATGTTATTGTGCAATGGCGTCTTTATTTTTAAATAGACATTACAAACAAACAATTGTATCAAATGATCTGTAGAGATAGAAAATTGTTTAGACTTTAAAATGTAACTCAATTTATCTTAGTATTTAGATATCCTCAACAGAAGAAATTTAAATGCACATGGTTGAGCCAATCACATAAGGCATCTCTGTGCATCCACCAATCTTCATCTACTGAGCCTATCTCGATATGCTTTTCAAGCAAAGTATGTCAAGATAAGAAGAGAAGTAAATACACTCTTTAAATCTCTTAAAGGGACACTGTCCAAACAAATTTAGCGTTCGTGATTCAGATTGAGCATGAAATGTTAAGCAACTTTATAATTTAATCTGATTCTCAAATGTTAAGAATTATCTTGTTATCTTTCTTTGCAAATCAATAATGATATTTTAGATTACGGACAATTTTTGCAAAAAACCTGGCTTGTCCTTGATGATTGTTGGATCAATTAATCCAACCAAAAAAAAAAAGTTCTGTCCAGAGTACTGAAGCAAATAAATTATCTATTTAATGCCTTATTTTAAAAGTAATGATAGCAACATCACGAGGAACATTGATAATATGAGACAATTTTTAAAGTTGCTTAAAATAGAATACTCATTCAGAATGTATAAATCATTAATTTTTTAACTGTCTCCCTTTAAGTATATTTTGAGTTCATGTCCCTTTAAAGAGACATTTCACAATAATGCTTGAAAAATCATAAACCTAGGCACCTTCCTTTTGCTTAATTAGTATAACATATGAGTAAAGCATATTTAGATTAACTTCTGATTGTTTTACACACTGACTGAAATATATATTGTAATGGATGTATTTCGCAGTCTTCAGCTTAGAGGGACATTAAGCTATATGTTATGTATGCATTTTGGATAAGATTATAATATTTGAACAACTTAGTATGTTTTGGTATTCAATCTTTAGATTGTAATTATATATATTCTTGGATTAAATACATATCTACATAGGCTATTTTGATGATGATGATTGTTGGTTGCACATAGATGCCTTATGTAATTGACTAAGATATGTGCATTGATGTATATTTTTCGAAGTATATTTAAAGACTGAATGTAATTCTATAGTACTTTCTAAATATGTTTAAATTCTTTTATGATTTTTTAAAAATCAAGACACAATATACTTTGTGAATGTCCCTTTAAGGACCAAAACATTTTGAATGTTGATTTAACATTGTCAAAAGAAACTAAAGGGGAATGAAAATTATGTATAGATATGTGATGTCTAACCCAAGAGGTAAGATTTTAAAAAATACATAATATTAATAACTATAGTTAAATGTCCCTTTAAATGACTCCACTAGAAAATAAAATCTATTAACATGGCATCCAATAACTAGCTTGTGCAAAATATGAAGTTAAATGACCTACCATTTATAAATGTAAAAATTTATACATTTAATAAAATAATGTTTTGAGATACCTAAGGAAGATACAAGATCTTATAAAATTAATTTTACATTCAACAACACTGTCACTTTAATGTAAGTGAACCACTTCCCCTTCTTAAAAGTGAAACAAAATAATTTATGTAAAATTTTGACTACATATCCGAAATTATTTTAACATCTAAGAATTTCAAAAGAAAAGCATTGATGGATCTCACTCCCCAATTAATTTAAAAAAGATAGTTTAATTTAATATTCTCTGAATCAGTGGATTTTCTAAAATGAATGCATTATTTGATCTTATGCATGTGCTTGTCAAATAGACAACTACCAGTCATGGGAGTCAAATTGTTTTTTATTGACAGATTATATGGATATTTATTATAATCTGTTCAAAAGAGTGTATTTAATAATAAAATGTTGATTATTACCATTTAAAAAATAAAAAGTTTTTGAAACAAAAACAAAAAAATATTCCTGGAAGTCATCAGATGACAATCTGAAATTAAAAAACAAAATTTTACAAAGTTAATACACACGTTGTCAAATATTCATAAAATACATTTACAATCATCTGTCTATGCTCTAACTTTGTTCAACATTTTATCAAGATATTTATGATTTAAATTTAAAAATAAATAAAATAAACATACACCATTACATTGTGTAATAAAAATTAAATTTAAATATCAGAATTTCGAATTATACATAATAATGTATATCACATTTCAATAATATATATGTATGCTGAACATAAATGTAATATTTCATGTCCATTCAAATACCTCTATATCAACTATAATATGTATTCCTTTTTCTGATTGTGATCCCTAAATATCTAATTATGAACTAAATATGACTAATGTATGTAAGCTACTAATATTCAACATTCTTCACTAGCATGCATTGGTACACCAACCTGGATAATGCATGGTCTTTGAAAGTCAATTCAGGGGTAAACAGTTGATCTTCAATAGGTGTCTTATTCATCAGTTCATAAAATAGAGGACTGAAATACCATCTAAAAAAGTAAAATCATCTAAGTGTCTGATTGTGATCCCTAAATATCTAATTATGAACTAAATATGACTAATGTATGTAAGCTACTAATATTCAACATTCTTCACTAGCATGCATTGGTACACCAACCTGGATAATGCATGGTCTTTGAAAGTCAATTCAGGGGTAAACAGTTGATCTTCAATAGGTGTCTTATTCATCAGTTCATAAAATAGAGGACTGAAATACCATCTAAAAAAGTAAAATCATCTAAGTGTCTGATTGTGATCCCTAAATATCTAATTATGAACTAAACATGACTAATGTATGTAAGCTACTAATATTCAACATTCTTCACTAGCATGCATTGGTACACCAACCTGGATAATGCATGGTCTTTGAAAGTCAATTCAGGGGTAAACAGTTGATCTTCAATAGGTGTCTTATTCATCAGTTCATAAAATAGAGGACTGAAATACCATCTAAAAAAGTAAAATCATCTAAGTGTCTGATTGTGATCCCTAAATATCTAATTATGAACTAAATATGACTAATGTATGTAAGCTACTAATATTCAACATTCTTCACTAGCATGCATTGGTACACCAACCTGGATAATGCATGGTCTTTGAAAGTCAATTCAGGGGTAAACAGTTAATCTTCAATAGGTGTCTTATTCATCAGTTCATAAAATAGAGGACTGAAATACCATCTAAAAAAGTAAAATCATCTAAGTGTCTGATTGTGATCCCTAAATATCTAATTATGAACTAAATATGACTAATGTATGTAAGCTACTAATATTCAACATTCTTCACTAGCATGCATTGGTACACCAACCTGGATAATGCATGGTCTTTGAAAGTCAATTCAGGGGTAAACAGTTGATCTTCAATAGGTGTCTTATTCATCAGTTTATAAAATAGAGGACTGAAATACCATCTAAAAAAGTAAAATCATCTAAGTGTCTGATTGTGATCCCTAAATATCTAATTATGAACTAAATATGACTAATGTATGTAAGCTACTAATATTCAACATTCTTCACTAGCATGCATTGGTACACCAACCTGGATAATGCATGGTCTTTGAAAGTCAATTCAGGGGTAAACAGTTGATCTTCAATAGGTGCCTTATTCATCATTTCAAAAATAGAGGACTGTGAAATACCATCTAAAAATTAGAAAATAATCTAAGTGTCTCCAATAGGATGCCTCCACAGCCTTATTCTATCAAATAGTTGGCACTTACCATGTGAACATGTCTTTGTATGTTTTTCAAGGTCAGCAGATTGGAAAGATAATGCCAGACATGATCCCATTGGTATACTTCAATTTCAATCTTGGCTTTTTCCACTGTCAGTCTGGGCAATCTTCACTGTCAGGCTTCTAATTCTTCCCTTTCAGTCTTTAGATTAAGTCAGCTCCCTAATGGCAGAAAAAGTTTAATAAAAATTACTACAAGTGTGTGAATCAGTTCTGTACCCCTCTCCCACCCCCCATTTCAGAATAAATTTCTGTCACTAGCTTACTAAGCGTGTGTAGCATCTTGTGTTCTGTTCTATCAAGTGTGAAGATGAGTCATATTGAGCAGAACGAACCTCTAATGTGTGACATTGAACCATAGTCATGCTAGAGGATAGTTATGCTAGAGGATCCCTTTCTGAGTATGTACATTTTAAGTAATGTGTAAACTAAATACTAGTTTTGAAAATGTATGCCATATGATGTATTTGTGTACAATTCATGCCAGCAACAGTCCATAAATTTATACTTACCAGCTGATGTCCTCTTTAAAAACCAGGTGGCAAAGACTCGCTACAGGACCCAATGACCAGAGCATCACCTATATTAATAAATCAAACACATTTTTAGCATTTGATGAACAATCCTAACATGTTTGCACAATTCTCTACTTGTCATTTCCCTAGAGTTCACATCTATTGACAATACTCCAGTCTAACTTCTATTATTTACCGTCTAAAGTGGCGGTTGATGATGTCTGCTCTGACATTGAGCCCCTCGTCCCGGAATGGCCCCTCTAGAACAGGATTATCCTCCTCATCTCTGAGGAGGTTTCGGTGCGCCTGGACGCCCTGCAGCATCCCAGCCCGCTGTGCAATATTATGCAGGACACTACAGGCTACAATTATGCAGGACACTACAGGCTACAACGATCTTAGCCACCTTCTTTGGGTTGTACTGGAGGGCTCCTCCCGACCAGTCCAGGCACCTGAACCTCATCTTCAGGAGCCCGAACATCCGTTCAACCACCGCCCTGGTTCTCTTATGAGCCCTATTGTAGCGCTCCTCAGACACATCAGTCGGGCTACGCAAGGGGGTAATAAGCCAAGGCCGGCTCATGTACCCAGAATCACCTATAAATTATGAACAGAACATAATTCAAACTGAATCCTCAAAATAGTATTTTGATTCCAATAAAAGTTTTTGTACACGATAATCCACTAACAAATGTTTATTTTTTAAAAGAATAAGCTAGTTCAATCTTATTCTCTATCTTCCCATTTCAGCTAAGACATGCTACATATGCGTATTTCTCCTAAACCAAACCTTGTGTAAAATGCAAACTAAATGGTTACATTGCATTCTCTATCTGAGCATTTAAGGTAAGACATGCTACATATCTGCATTGAACTAAAAGTAGACATTAGCGGAAAGAGACAATGACATGGTTAAATTGCATTAGCTAATATCTTCCCATTTCAGCTAAGACATGCTACATATGCGTATTTCTCCTAAACCAAACCTTGTGTAAAATGCAAACTAAATGGTTACATTGCATTCTCTATCTGAGCATTTAAGGTAAGACATGCTACATATCTGCATTGAACTAAAACTAGACATTTGCGGAAAGAGACAATGACATGGTTAAATTGCATTAGCTAATATCTTCCCATTTCAGCTAAGACATGCTACATATGCGTATCTCTCCTAAACCAAACCTTGTGTAAAATGCAAACTAAATGGTTACATTGCATTCTCTATCTGAGCATTTAAGGTAAGACATGCTACATATCTGCATTGAACTAAAAGTAGACATTAGCGGAAAGAGACAATGACATGGTTAAATTGCATTAGCTAATATCTTCCCATTTCAGCTAAGACATGCTACATATGCGTATTTCTCCTAAACCAAACCTTGTGTAAAATGCAAACTAAATGGTTACATTGCATTCTCTATCTGAGCATTTAAGGTAAGACATGCTACATATCTGCATTGAACTAAAAGTAGACATTAGCGGAAAGAGACAATGACATGGTTAAATTGCATTAGCTAATATCTTCCCATTTCAGCTAAGACATGCTACATATGCGTATTTCTCCTAAACCAAACCTTGTGTAAAATGCAAACTAAATGGTTACATTGCATTCTCTATCTGAGCATTTAAGGTAAGACATGCTACATATCTGCATTGAACTAGAAGTAGACATTTGCAGAGAAAAAAATAAATGGTTAAATTGCATCCTATAGCTGAACATTACGCTAACATTTTAAAACTACAGTGGCAATTGTCTAACTAATTAACCATGTTGTGCACAAATACTCACCAACGAGATAACCAGGGGGCATTTGTCTTTCCTCAAACGGTCTCCACAGGGACGACTGAGCGAGGATGCGGGCATCATGACAAGCCCCTCCAAAATTCGCACACACATGCATAATCCTCATCTGTGCGTCACAAACATACTGCACGTTGAGGCTATGAAAATGTTTGCGATTTCTGAAGGGAAAGTCATCAATTGGAGCACGCAGCGCAATGTGGGTACAATCTATGGCTCCCAAGACATTGGGCAATTGAGCAATATCAAAGAATTCCCGCTTCAGGCGCCTCCAATCACCATCATTTTGTGGGAATCCTATGTAATGCTTACTGATACGTACCATGGCGTCCAGAAAGTTATCAAACACCACAGAGAATGTACCTTGAGCCAGGCCATGCATGTACATTTCTCCGGATTGAAAACTCCCGGAGGCCAGGACGTATAGACAACTTAGCATCTTACTCATGGCGGGAACAGCAGTCCTTATTCTTATACGTGGCTCCAAATGAGGTTTAAGAAGATCGTAAAGGCCAATGAGCTGTTCGCGATTGAGCCGATACTTATCATAAACCTCAAAGTCGCTCATGTTTTCCAAGGTGGGTCTCACCCTGTAGACACGAGGACCTCGAACCAGATGACCCCTTCGTCTCAGTCTGAGCCGCCGAGGCTGCCTGATTCGATCAACAGCTAGTTCGCCAATAGCAGCACCAGCAGTGTCTACCATGTCATCGTCATCCATCTTTCAAAACAGCGTAACAAGGTATGCACTTGATCTGATGTGGATCACAAGTGATGCTTTGGCCATGTTGTTTGGGGGATTTATAGTACAATTAGTCCAATGGTAGTGAGTTTGTAATGATTGCTGATTGTATTCACTTGTTTGTATGTGAGCGGCGCGAATGCTTTCACAGTGGGCGTTTATTTGTTGTTTGCTGAAATGTTATTTTGCAACAATGAATCTCAATGTGAAAGTGTCAAATATCACACATACAGTGCATGTTTGTAATGTTTGATCATATGCGTAATCAATATTTATTAAACGCGATCTTATAGTAACAAGCACACGTCCAGGCTAACATGAATGAAAGTGCATAGTTGTGTATAATGTGCATCGAATGTGATCGATCAATGTTGCTGCAATATTGTTTGTAAACGATAAAGTAACATCTGCCATCTGTAGTATTGTATATATAAGTGATTGCCGAGCTGTCAATATTGTATGCGTCCCTTGAAAATTGCAATAATAATTCCGAACTTCCCGTCTGCCATCTGTAGTATTGTATATATAAGGGATTTCCGAGCTGTCAATATTGTATGCGTCCCTTTCAAATCGCAATAATAATTCCGAACTTCCCGTCTGCCATCTGTAGTATTATATATATAAGTGATTGCCGAGCTGTCAATATTGTATGCGTCCTATTCAAATGGCACTAATGCTGAATAACTTCCGGCTGTCATCTGTAGTATTATATATATATAAGTGATTTTCGATCTGACAATATTTATTAATTGTCCCATTCAAATCGCCCTAATAATGCTGTTCCAAACTGTTGTTTACGTATATGTTGTATTGTAGTATTGAGTGGTAAAGTTCCTAAAGGGGCGGTACAGTCGTGAATCTGTGATGTGTATGGTTGAATCTTCTAATGACGTCATCATATTATTAACCTGCCTATGTAGTTCTGAAATCCTCATTGTGTTGTTGTATTGTACTACATTGTTATTGTGTGCTGAATAAAATATAAATGTGTGCTTTGTGGTTGCGTGATGGGTGATGCGTGTTATGTACATATACGTATATATTGTGATTGTGTCCCACATATGCTGACTTCTATATAGCGGTCTGGCATTGTTGTTCCTTCCCATAAAGTGACATCTGTAATCTGGTGTAATGATGTTCTTCTTGTACGTAATTCCTAATGGTTTATTGTGATGGAATCATGATGTTAAAAGTACAGTAAAATCCATATGTTCTGTTTTGTGATTCCTATAGAGAATGTAATGTGTTTTTCCCCCATCATTTGAATGCACATGTATGAGTGAATGATAAAAGTAAAGTATGTGCATCCATGACTGATCATGTGTTAAGCCTATGTAGATATGCAGTTGCTGCAAGCATATGAGTTGAATAAATGAAATGCAATAATAAAGGTAAATGAGAGGTGTTTCCCATTGTGTACTGTTTGTGAATCCTGAAAAGTTTAAATTATTTTTGTGTCCGTTTAAATGTAATATTTTTTTATAAAAAGTTTGTTACTAGTGATGTTGATTTGTAGTTGATGTAATATAAAAGTATGAAACAATTTAATGGTGTTGTGAATATTCAATAAGTAAAATCCCTAAGTCCACCATAGGGAAATAGTCATTTCTTGATCTATTTATCATAGCTGGGTGTAACGCAGAAAAGCATGTATTTTTTTCCTATTTCTAGCGCTGGTATTTGGAGTTTTTTTGTCTACGCTATTTGCGTGCGTTAGGGAAATCTGTCTGTCGCGTGCACGAGCACGTCTTCCCCATAGAAGTCAATGGAGGCTCCAAATTTTGGTCATTTTTTTTTTCTAAGACTGGTTTTCCTCGTAAAGTGAGTGACGTCATGAGCTTGTGTGAAAAAGTAGCTAAATCGTGTTAATTTTGTAATAAATAACTTGTTTGTGTATGTAATGTGGTGTATATTTTTTGTATGCATCGATGAGTGTATGTTTGTGATAATCTTATTAGTTAGATGTAGCTATATGAGGGTCTTTTCCCGTGTGTCAATGTAAGTCAATGGGAAAATGGATTTGTGTTGTTTTTTTTCTAACACCCGAGATCTCGCAACTTTGATCCTTTGTATTTGGATGAAAAATTATTAAATCTGAAAAATAAATATAGTGTTGTGTTTGTATGAGTGTAAGTGTAGTTTGTGTAATATTTGTTTTGTGATTCGTGGATGTTTATTTTGTCGGTATATGTTAACTACTGGGTTTGAGCTGTCGGTAGAGATTTGTGCGTTGGGTGATTTTTGAGTGTCGGTAACTGAACTCTAAATACCGGAGTCCGTAAGAAACCAGCGTTAGGAGCCTCTAACGCTGGTTTTCACGGCTAACGCCAAACTCTAAATCTAGGCCTTAGGCATTTTTTGCCAAACTCAGGCATTTTTGAAGGACACACAAGAGGTCATCAATAAGTTTGAGGGGATTGAGTGGGAGCAAGACATGCTTTGGATAACATGTGACGTCTCTGCACTATATTTATTTATTTATAAAATATTTTACCAGGAAGGATACATTGAGATTTCTCTCGTTTTCAAGTATGTCCTGTGTCCACAAAACATTGCATTGATACAATGGGTACAATAAAATACAAAAACAATAATAATACACAATAGATGCAAAAATTTTACATAGAACAGGTAAGAAATATATAATCAACCAAGACAGGTGCATTCTGTTTTGAGATATGTAGAGAGGGATCTCTTAAAGGATTTTAGACTTGGGGAAGATTTGAAAGTGTGAGGGAGGTCATTCCATAATTGTGGTGCTCTGTAGGAAAAGGAGGATCGAGCTGCTTTCTTTTTGTATTGAGGCAAACTAAATAATGTGCTGGTATTGGATCGGAGGTTATAGGAGGTGGGAATAGCCGGGGAGAGCATTCTGCTCAGGTAGGGTGGGAGCTTCCCAGAAAGGCTCTTACACACAAGGCAGGAAAGATGGAGGGTGCGTCTGGATTCCAGCGACAGCCAGTTTAGTTCTTTTAGCATGTCACAATGGTGGGTCCTGTAGTTACATTGTAGAACAAAGCGGCAGAATGAGTTATACAATGTATTAGGTTTATTAAGGTGAGTTTGCGGTGCAGGTGCGTATACTACGTCCCCATAATCCATGATAGGCATCAGCATTTGCTGTACAATCTTTTCCTTTACTGTAGGGCTGAGGCAAGATTTGTTTCTGTACAGGGCACCTAATTTTGGATAAAGTTTAGATGCAAGTTTTTCTATGTGGAGGCCAAGATAGATTAGGGTCTAAGAACATACCCAAGTATTTGAAAGAGTGGACTGCGGTTAGCGTGCAATTGGATTTTGTATTGATGCGTAGATGGGAATTTTGTAATTTGTGTAATTTAGGCCCAGTTCCAAAGATCATTGTGACAGTTTTGTCAGTGTTTAGGAAGAGTTTGTTTTTTGAGATCCACTTTTCTACCTCTGTGAACTGGTCTTGGAGCACTGCTTCAAGCTGCGGCAGATCGGAATTGTTTGCATAGATTACCGTGTCATCTGCGTACATGTGTACAGTTGAGGATTTGCAGACATTAGGCAGATAATTTATAAACAATGTGAATAGCAGGGGGCCGAGAATGGAACCTTGGGGAACACCACACGTGACTGGGAGAGGGAGGGAGTCACTGTTAGAAACAGAGACATATTGTGATCGATCCGATACATATGATCTAAACCAGGTTAACGGACGATCAGCAATACCAGAGTTTTTTAGTTTGAGCAGTAGTATGTTGTGGTCCACTGTGTCAAAAGCCTTAGCAAAATCAAGGAAAATAGCTCCAGTTAGGTCTCCTTGTTCCATGCCAGTTTGGATGTTGTTGCAAAATTTTAGGAGGGCAGTTGTAGTAGAGTGATTTGGTCGAAAACCTGATTGATCAGGGGTCAGATAGTTAGACAGTTGGTAATATTCACATAATTGCGTATGGACGCATTTTTCTAAGATTTTTGACAATACTGGGAGCTATGATATAGGGTGATAGTTAGAAACCAAGGTTAACTCCCCACTTTTATGAATAGGCACTACTCTTGCAGTTTTCCAGAGTTTGGGTATGTATCCAGACACCAAGGATTCGTTAATTAGGGTTGCGACAGGCTTAGCAATTGCCGGTGCACTGAGCTTCAACAGCATTGCTGGGATTTGATCAGGTCCAGACTGGTTTTTCATTGTTAGATTATTAAGGTGTTTCTTAACGACATTGATGGGTACAGGTCTAAAATTGAACTTCTCTATATTGGGTCTTTGCTGTTTTAGTGGGGCCTGATCCACATTTGTAGCTTCAGGATGCGTGCCATTTATTAGTTTGTCAATCAGGGTGGTGGAGCATCCGACAAAATAATTGTTAAAGGCATTTGCTACTTCTAAGGGGAGTTGCAGGTTTTGGTTATCCACTTTGATAGTGGAGGGATGGAAGTGGATTGGTGGATTTTGTAAGTTATTTATGAGTTTCCAAAACTTTCTAGGGTTAGATATGTTATTGTTCAGATTTTCACAGAAATATTGGGCCTTGGCCAATTTTGTTTGTTTAGTGCATATATTTCGCCATTGTCTATATACACAGTGATCGTTCATAGAGCCAGTATGCTTGAACTTTGACCACAATGAATCCCAAAATTGGTACATTTGAATGAGGTCAGCTGTGATCCAATTTAAGTGTGCTCCTTTTACTCTCACCTTACGCAGGGTGGCATGTAAATTCCAAACTTGTAGGAGTTCAGACTGAAAGAATTCAACTGCAGAGTCTAGATCTGGGATTAGGTTTAATCTGTGCCAGGGGAGGTTCTTAATGTCATTCAGAAATGATTGAATATTAAATTTTTTGAAGGACCTGGTGATTTTAACCTTGGGAGAGGATTTAGTAGCCTTTATTTTGCGCATGCAGTACACTAAGCAGTGGTCACTGAAATTGTTAGGGAGAACACCTGCCTCCTGGATTCGGTCGGGAGAAGTGGAGAGAATCCAGTCGAGCAGGGTATGATTATGGCTTTTGATGTTTATGCGAGTTGGGGAGGAGATTAATTGCGTTAGCTGCAAAGATTTAAACAGCGAGCGACAACTGTTATTTTTTGGATTCAGCCAATCAATGTTAAAATCTCCAAAAACCAAAATTTCACTTTTTGGGTTTTGAGCTATGGATTCACTAAGGAGCTGTGCTATGTCTGAAATGGAATGCACAGGGGAGCTAGGTGGGCGGTAGATTCCTGCAACAATGATTGATTTACTGCACGGGATCTCAATTTTGCCAGAAAGGAAATCAAAGGTGGTAGGAGAGCTAGATTTTTGTATGGGGGTGAACTTTGTGGAATTGTCAATATAAATTACAATGCCGCATCCTCTCTTTGCTCTGTCAATTCTATGGCATGAATACCCATGTATTGCAATGGCAGAGTCAGGTATTTTTGCATCCCTCATGATTCTGGTGTTAGTGCAGTAGAATCAGAACTCGCGAGATCTAATTTCCCAAAGGATCATGCCCAATTTTTGATTAATAGTATTACATTTATTTTAACTCACAATTATTTTTCTTTTAAGGAAAAGTTTTATTTACAAATGAGAGGGACTGCGATGGGGACAACTTTCGCACCCTCATATGCAAATCTATATATGAATCACTTTGAAAAACTATACATATGGAATAATGTAATGTAAAAGCCTCGATCGGTTTTCGAGGTAATCTAGCTTGTATTCTAGATCTATAATATGTAGTCATTGATGTGTCACTTTGGAAGAGAGATCTGCCATTTTTTGGGAGAAGACAAATTCGTGCTCTTCTAGTGAGTCAAATCTTTGGCCCAAGTCGTTGATATCCATTTTTAGATCTGCACACTCGCTTTTAATACAAGATTTAACTTGCTCAATTAGAGCTTCCATAGCTCTGTAGGTAATAGGAGTATCGTCTCTGCCACCTGTGGGCTGTTGGAGATGAGCATCTGGAGGTATCCGCTATCTCGCTTAGGCTATCTTCTGGGTTTAACTGTAATAGTGCGGAGTCTTTTTTATTTTTAGGTTTGTCAACCTGTTTGAAAAAGGCATTCACTATATTCTGGGTTTTCTGCTGTGTCTTTTGTGCTTTGTTGCTTTTTATTATTCACCTTTGTGACATTATGATGATCCAGCAGTATGAATGCGGTGAGGAAAGATATATTCTTAAAAGGCTTTTGGTGGGCCTCCGTTGTGTGTCTTATAGGTGCCCCGCACTCCGCAGGGAATTTGCTCTCACCGAGCGATAACGGAAAAAGGAGAGGAGGATATGACCCGCTGTTATATCAAACAGCGGGAAATGGAGGGGGGGTGCGTGGATTGCTATATCAGTGATTTTAATCGACACAATCACAGTAAATGCAAAAACTTACTTTTATTTTTTACCACTCAGGTCATGAAGCAGGATGGAAGGACTGAATGAATTGCTTGCTAGCTTAGATCACAGTCACACTAAGTAGTACAGACTTTAAGCAACGCAGAGTGATTTTATCTCATTGTGCCATTTCAGCTTCCCTCCTATTATAATTTATGGTCCCTGGGATATATGTGGTTGATGGACTCAGCACCCTGAATGAAGAGAGTCAGTAAATTAATTTGCCCCCCAATTAGCGCCCTATATCTGAGTGTGGCTGCAATCTCTGCTGTTATTCATTTTTGCAGGGTGAGATCACTTGGCCAGTAAGGGTCATGTAAAGCTTAAAGTGACAGTGTGCAGTAAGATAATGGCGCCTTTTTATTATGGAAGTGCGTCACTTATATGGAAAAGAAAGTAGCGCTTTACTCACTTTTATTGTTGCGTGGTAGTTGTGTATTTCCTCTCAAACATCATAATGTTAGTACCATCTTTCACTTTTTACCCCCTCAGTTGTTACTATATCCCTTTGCAGCGTGGTACTTGTGCTCCGGAGCGGAACCCCGACCCTCCGGAGTGTAGCTGAAAGATCAGTCGCTGCAGGTCAGTCCAGATAGGCCGTTGTAGTGCTGGAGGCTATGTGCTATGGAGTAAGGTGAGTGATAATCCCCTTGCAGCTACGAGAGCTCAGCTACTGGAGAGATATATGCATTTGTAATGTTTAGTTGCTTGTGCAACGCCAATGCCGTGGAATCACTCACAGGCGCAGCGCCGTTGTTTCTTAGGCCTTGCCTCTTCTTTGCCATTGTGATCTCTGCCAATCTATGTCGGAGGTAGCTGTAGAGAATGCCGATATGATCTTGAGCCCTTCTATGGTAGACCCATATCACAAATTGCGTTCCCAAGCTGACTCAGGCTTTGATAGTTAAGATAGCACCCAGTGCATATAATATATGGCTATATGTGTGTAATATATTTATGTGTTTATATGTGTATATATGTCTGTACATACATATATACACATATAAATACATAAATATATATGTACACATATATAGACATATCTATATGCATACAAATATATATTTTGCAATGTATGTGTATCTATGTTAAAGTACCGCTTTTTTTTCTTCTAACAATCGAGATCTCCTATCTTTGAGCCCTTATAACATTTTTGTGCAATATTTTTTTTAACATTTTTATTAGACAGTGTTAATATGAGTGTAACTGTACTGTGTAGTGTATTTTTATTAGACAGTGTTAATATGAGTGTAACTGTACTGTGTAGTGTATTTTTATTAGACAGTGTTAATATGAGTGTAACTGTACTGTGTAGTGTATTTTTATTAGACAGTGTTAATATGAGTGTAACTGTACTTTGCAGTGTATTTTTATTAGACAGTGTTAATATGAGTGTAACTGTACTGTGTAGTGTATATTTATTAGATAGTGTTATTATGTGTATAACTGTACTGTGCAATGTATATTTATTAGATAGTGTTATTATGTGTGTAACTGTACTGTGTAATGTATATTTATTAGATAGTGTTATTATGTGTGTAACTGTACTGTGTAATGTATATTTATTAGACAGTGTTATTATGTGTGTAACTGTACTGTGTAATGTATTTTTATTAGACAGTGTTAATATGAGTGTAACTGTACTTTGCAGTGTATTTTTATTAGACAGTGTTAATATGAGTGTAACTGTACTTTGCAGTGTATTTTTATTAGACAGTGTTAATATGAGTGTAACTGTACTGTGTAGTGTATATTTATTAGATAGTGTTATTATGTGTATAACTGTACCGTGCAATGTATATTTATTAGATAGTGTTATTATGTGTGTAACTGTACTGTGTAATGTATATTTATTAGATAGTGTTATTATGTGTGTAACTGTACTGTGTAATGTATATTTATTAGACAGTGTTATTATGTGTGTAACTGTACTGTGTAATGTATATTTATTAGATAGTGTTATTATGTGTGTAACTGTACTGTGTAATGTATATTTATTAGACAGTGTTATTATGTGTGTAACTGTACTGTGTAATGTATATTTATTAGATAGTGTTATTATGTGTGTAACTGTACTGTGTAATGTATATTTATTAGATAGTGTTATTATGTGTGTAACTGTACTGTGTAATGTATATTTATTAGACAGTGTTATTATGTGTGTAACTGTACTGTGTAATGTATATTTATTAGATAGTGTTATTATGTGTATAACTGTACTGTGTAATGTATATTTATTAGATAGTGTTATTATATGTGTAACTGTACTGTGTAATGTATATTTATTATATAGTGTTATTATAAGTGTAACTGTACTGTGTAATGTATATTTATTAGATGGTGTTATTATGTGTGTAACTGTACAGTATAATGTATTGTTATTAGATAGTGTTATTATGTGTGTAACTGTACTATGTAATGTATATTTATTAGATAGTGTTATTATGTGTGTAACTGTACTGTGTAATGTATATTTATTAGATAGTGTTATTATGTGTGTAACTGTACTGTGTAATGTATATTTATTAGATAGTGTTATTATGTGTGTAACTGTATTGTGTAATGTATATTTATTAGATAGTGTTATTATGTGTGTAACTGTACTGTGTAATGTATATTTATTAGTTAGTGTTATTATGTGTGTAACTGTACTGTGTAATGTATATTTATTTGTTAGTGTTATTATGTGTGTAACTGTACTGTGTAATGTATATTTATTAGATAGTGTTATTATGTGTGTAACTGTACTGTGTAATGTATATTTATTAGATAGTGTTATTATGTGTGTAACTGTACTGTGTAAGGTACATCTCAATAAAGCCAATAGGGACTTTATCCACTATAAACGTAGCTGCCAAAACTACCATTAGACTAATGTTGTATACAGAGACCCAAACTGGGCGTATCCTAGATTCAGATACAACCACATAGATATTTATTCTAAAAACACTATCCTCATAACTCCAAACTAGTGACATTAATGTAACTGAGTTGACAATGAGCTCACACATAGCTGAGGAACCACATGGGTACATCCTAATTATCAGAGAGACTATCTCACTTACGAGTTAACATACAAACATAAGAAGATACCCAATTATATAATTACTGAATAAAAACGGAGAAACTAAATATATAAACAAATATTTTTAAATATTTTAAATGTTTTAAATATTTTAAATATTTTTGAGGTTTACATAGGAGAGAAAGCTCACACAGGAGAGTAGATTCACTCATTATTTACAACATTTGTGAGCAGCACACAGCAGTAACATTAATGGAGCAATGGGTAAAACCGGAAATCCACATTAGACTACATATACCAGATAGCACCATGGGAGCCGTCATATGCGGTTCTGAAACCCCCTTTTTTCACAATAATGAACTATGTTATCGAAATCCAAGTATCAGCCACTATATCCCCTCACATAAACAAGTAGATTTAGTCAGAATTTATAACATCCGTAAGCTACACATAGTAGTAGCAGTAATAGAACAACAAACCGGAAGCCCATGATAGAATTACATACACCAGACAACAACACGGGAGCCGTCACATCCGGTTCTGAAATATCAATTTTTTCCCAATAAAAACAAACTAAGCGATCGAAATCCAAATACTAGCCCTCACACTCCTTATTCCGAAGAAAGGAATACACTGTAAGATGTAACATACTAGAGAAAGATTTATACTTCATCATACGGTAGAAGGTTAACTTAGAGCCCTAACGGCATTACGTATGTTATAGATCCGGGACACATTTTTAAAATAAAAAAATTTCTGATAATTTGCACTATATCAGATAACCAATACTGATATAAGAAGATAGAAAACTATGATGAAAATCAGACTAAGATAATATTTGTACATTTCCCAGAGATGCTTTGAGGCAAACAGGAAGGGGATTACCCTCTCAAAATTTCCCAGAGATGCTTTGAGGCAAACAGGAAGGGGATTACCCTCTCAAAATTTGGCGCCAAAACCGCCCACAAACAATCCCACATCTAGGCTTTATAAGCTCCCAGTCCACACAAATTCAGTATAGTCTTGAGAAAGGCCAAATCGTGGCCGAAACGCGTTGACAGACATACTGGTGAGCTTGATTCTTATACCACTATTGTCCCTTATATACAGTGTTGCACTATTGTTTCTTTTTTTCTCTTTCAGGCTTTTCATCTTTTTATATTTTTACATTTTTGTGATATTGACTTTATAAACAACATTTCTATATATACTATATGGACTTCCATCATAGACACTAACAATATCACTTACCAGTTGGTAACTACGACCTCCGGATCTGGCACCTAGGGTGCTGAAGCGGCTCTGTGATTAGGAGCACCTATATAGAATCTCTGCCAACTAAGACTTTTGCCCATCAAAATTTATATTTGTTTTACGTAATTTTACACTTTTGGATTGCGGATAATTTTTATTTTTCAAGGGGATTATTCATTTATTTTTGAAGATACACATTATTCTCATCTGTCTCACATTTTTTCATCTGTTCAAGATTGATCTACATTGAACTATATATATATTTTTCTATATTTCTTTATTTTTATATATATTTTTTATATATTTTTTTCTTTTTTAAAATTTTTTTCACTAGCGCTAGTGTGGATTCACATTTCTCTGGGGTTAAACACCTACTTTTTGCATCAACGTCACGTTCTTTCACAGCCCCTCCTCCACTTGGTCCGGTAACGGATCTCACACGCCTTTGATTATTGCATTATTTTTTTAATTTTGTATTGAAGTTTGAACGAATGTGCTGAGATTTTAATGTTTATTTGAAAGTTGATATATTGTTTATTGTTTATTGTTACACATCACATTGGTCTGATCTGAACCACAGTCCACACATTTTTTTCATCCACTGACAATAGAACCATATCTAGAACGCCAAAGTCAGGTAACCGACTTATTAATCTATCCTAAACACACATAAGAACTGTGAAGATAGCTACATTCAAGGTTTTGTATAACTAAAGTAGCCAGGTACAAAACTCCTGGAATATTTCATGGATCCATGAACAGAATTTTACTGTATTTATATATGAACATTGTGTTTTAACATTTTATCTGTGATTTTAATTTGAATGTATATGGAATAAATTATTCGCCAGAATTTAGTTTCCAGCCTTTTAAGCTATTCAGCGCTTACTATCGCCCCCTATTCTATTTATTAGATAGTGTTATGTGTGTAACTGTACTGTGTAATGTATATTTATTAGATAGTGTTATTATGTGTATAACTGTACTGTGTAATGTATATTTATTAGACAGTGTTATTATGTGTGTAACTGTATTGTGTAATGTATATTTATTAGATGGTGTTATTATGTGTATAACTGTACTGTGTAATGTATATTTATTAGATAGTGTTATTATGTGTGTAACTGTACTGTGTAATGTATATTTATTAGACAGTGTTAATATGTGTGTAACTGTACTGTGTAATGTATATTTATTAGATAGTGTTATTATGTGTAACTGTACTGTGTAATGTATTTTTATTAGACAGTGTTAATATGAGTGTAACTGTACTGTGTAATGTATATTTATTAGATAGTGTTATTATGTGTGTAACTGTACTGTGTAATGTATATTTATTAGATAGTGTTATTATGTGTGTAACTGTACTGTGTAATGTATATTTATTAGACAGTGTTAATATGAGTGTAACTGTACGTTGTAATGTATATTTATTAGACAGTGTTAATATGAGTGTAACTGTACTGTGTAATGTATATTTATTAGATAGTGTTATTATGTGTGTAACTGTACTGTGTAATGTATATTTATTAGATAGTGTTATTATGTGTGTAACTGTACTGTGTAATGTATATTTATTAGACAGTATTAATATGAGTGTAACTGTACGGTGTAATGTATATTTATTAGACAGTGTTAATATGAGTGTAACTGTACTGTGTAATGTATATTTATTAGACAGTGTTAATATGAGTGTAACTGTACTGTGTAATGTATTGTTATTAGACAGTGTTAATATGAGTGTAACTGTACTTTGCAATGTATTTTTGAAGTGTCTTGTGTCACTTTTTTGTTTTGGAAAAGTTAACCACAGCTCTGAGATTGCGGTAAGGATTGAAGCGTAAGATTCCGCTGAACTTGTAATATCAGCGCAATGAAAAAGGCTTGCGAAAAGATGATATCGCTTGAGCATAACAGTTTGTGCCTCACTTGTAATCTAGCCCTAAGTGTGCACAATAACGCATCCATGCAAGTTATGCAACAGAGGGCACTTGTGCAAAACACAAGCTTTCTTTATGCAGATAGCAAATGCAGCTGCAGTGGAGTTACCTACAATAATCCTAGACAGAGCCCACAGAGCTCTACGCCCAAAGCCAGCCGCTGATTCTCCACATAGAGACATAATTGTTCACTTCCAGAACTACCAACATAGAGAAGATAACTATAACTTGGCAAGGAAGCAACAAGCCATTGTGTTTCAGGGTCAACGTATACAAGTATTTCAGGATCTATCATTAAGAACCCTTCAAAAACGGAGAGACTTCTAAGCACTAAGCACTCACCTACGACAGCTAAAAATTCCCTATAGATGGGGATTCCCTACGTCAGTGATCACCATGAAAAATGGCAAGAAAATCGAATGCTTCACATTATCTGATATAGAAAAATTCGGAAACATGATGGACATTCCACATTCTGCTAAAGAAGATTCCCAATTCTCACAGAATATCCCATTTTCTGAATGGCTGCGTTAGCCTCAGAAAAGTGAGCGTTGAGCAAAATTTAGCTCCACTTCTCACCTCAATACCAGCGTTGCTTACGGTAGCGGTAAGCTGGAAAAACGTGCTTGTGCACAATTTCCCCATAGGAAACAATGGGGCTGAGCTGGCTGAAAAAAACCTAAAACCTGCAAAAAAGCAGCATTCAGCTCCTAACGCAGCCCCATTGTTTCCTATGGGGAAACACTTTCTAAGTCTACACCTAACACCGTAACATGAACCCCGAGTCTAAACACCCCTAATCTTACACTTATTAACCCCTTATCTGCCGCCCAGACATCGCCGACCCCTGCATTATATTATTAACCCCTAATCTTCCGCTCCGGACACCGCCGCAACCTACATTATACTTATGAACCCCTAATCTACTGCCCACAACATCGCCGACACCTACATTATATTTATTAACCCCTAATCTTCCGCCCCCAACGTTGCCGCTACTATTAGAAAGTTATTAACCCCTAAACCTAACACCCCCCCTAACTTAAATATAATTTAAATAAAACGAAATAAAATTACTATAATTAAATAAATTAATCCTATTTAAAACTAAATACTTACCTATAAAATAAACCCTAATATAGCTACAATATAACTAATAGTTACATTGTAGCTATTTTAGGATTTATATTTATTTTACAGGCAACTTTGTATTTATTTTAACTAGGTAGAATAGCTATTAAATAGTTAATAACTATTATTATTATTATCGGTTATTTGTAGAGCGCCAACAGATTCCGCAGCGCTATAAACAAAGGGGGAGTACAACAAAACAATTATAGGGTAGAGGGCCCTGCCAAGAGTTGCACTGTTGTAGTCAGCTCTTAAGAAGGTGATCTACAAACAGCTGGACTCTTAAGCTTACATGCTAAGAGGGTTCAGGGGATTGCAGTGGAGGAGAGGAACTGGTATTAGGAAAGGTTAGCGTAGGTTGTATGCGTCCCTGAACAGTAGAGTCTTTAGGGAGCACTTGAAGCTTTTAAAACTAGAAGAGAGTCTTGTGGAGCGAGGCAGAGAGTTCCACAAGATGAGAGCCAGTCTGGAGAAGTCCAGTAAACGGGAGTGTGATGAGGTGACAAGAGAGGAGGAGAGTAGGAGGTCATGAGCAGAGCGAAGGGGACGGGAGGGAGAGTATCTGGAGACAAGGTCTGAGATGTAGGGGGGAGCAGTGCAGTTGAGGGCTTTTTATGTAAGAGTGAGAGTTTTGTGTTTGATCCTAGAGGCAAGAGGAAGCCAGTGAAGGGATTGGCAGAGAGGCGCAGCAGATGAAGAGTGACATGTAAGGAAGATGAGTCTGGCAGAGGCATTCATAATGGATTGTAAAGGAGCTAGGCGGCAGGTGGGGAGACCAGAGAGGACAGAGTTGCAGTAATCAAGGCGGGAAAGAATGATAGAGTGGATTAAAATCTTAGTTGTGTCTTGTGTAAGGAAGTGTCTAATTTTAGAGATGTTTTTAAGGTGGAAGCGGCAGGCTGTAGCCAAGGACTGAATGTGAGGATTGAAGGAAAGATCTGAGTCAAATGTGACCCCGAGACATCGGGCATGCGGGGTAGGGGTAATGATGGAGTTGTCGACAGTTATAGAGATATTGGGGGTGGAGATTTTGGAAGAAGGGGGGAAAATGAGGAGCTCAGTTTTGGAGAGATTTAGCTTGAGGTAGTGAGAGGACATCCAGGAAGAGATGTGAGAAAGACAGTTAGTGACACGAGTTAGCAAGGAAGGAGATAGTTCTGGTGCAGAGAAGTAGATTTGGGTGTCATCAGCATACAAATGATATTGGAAACCGTGGGATTTAATTAGGGAACCTAGTGATGACGTATAGATTGAGAAGAGAAGGGGACCGAGGACAGAGCCTTGCGGTACTCCGACAGAAAGTGGTGACGGGGCGGAGGAGGCCCCAGAGAAGGCTACACTGAAGGTACGGTTTGACAGGTAGGAAGAGAGCCATGAAAGGGCTGTGTCACAGATGCCGAAGGATTGGAGGGTTTGGAGCAAAAGAGGGTGGTCGACAGTGTCAAAGGCTGCGGACAGATCAAGGAGGATAAGCAGAGAGAAGTGGCCTTTTGATTTAGCTGTAAGTAGGTCGTTGGTGACCTTAACAATAGCTGTCTCTGTGGAGTGATAGGGACGAAATCCAGATTGCAGCGGGTCAAGAAGGGAGTTTAACGTAAGGAAATGGGATAGGCGTGCATATACTAGTTTTTCGAGAAGCTTTGAAGCAAGAGGGAGGAGGAAAATAGGGCGGTAGTTGGATGGGGAGGTAGGATCAAGGGAAGGTTTTTTGAGGATAGGTGTGACCAGCGCATGTTTCATCGATGAGGGAAATGTACCAGTGCTGAGGGAGAGGTTGAAAATGTGTGTTAGTATAGGGGTAAGGGTAGCAGAGAGAGAGGGGAGCAGCTGTGAGGGGATAGGGTCAAGGGGACAGGTAGTGAGGTGAGAGCGCAGTATAAGTGCTGAAACTTCTTCCTCAGTAACAGGGGAGAATTAACTAAGTTTCAGGTTATGAGGGTTGTGGTTGAGTGAGAGTATTTGAGGGGGGGAGAGAATGGAATTGTGTTGAGAGCTGATTTCATGTCTGATGGAGTCAATTTTGTTAATGAAGTGACTGGCAAAGTCTTGAGCTGACAGAGAAGTTGTATTAGGAAGTGGGGGAGGGCGGAGGAGAGTATTGAAAGTGGAAAACAGATGTTTTGGGTTTGAAGAAAGATTAGAGATAAGAGTAGAGAAGTAGTGTTGCTTGTGGAGATTAAGGGCAGAGTAGTAGGAGTTCAAGATGAATTTGTAATGAAGAAAATCAGCTGAACTCCGTGATTTTCTCCAATGCCGTTCAGCAGTACGGGAACATCTGCGTAGGTACCGTGTCAGAGGAGTATGCCAGGGCTGGGGATGAGTGTGTGATTTCCGAGCAGTGGTAAGAGGGGCGAGATTGTCAAGGACGGATATAAGGGTGGAATTATAGTGGCAGATAGATTGTTCAGGGCAGGAAAAGGAGGAGAAGGATGAGAGGAGCGGTTTAAGGGAATTAGCAAGTTGTTGCTGATCTAAAGACCTAATGCTTCTGTGAAGTTTGGTGTGAGGAGTAGAAGGTGGGAGAGTTGTAGGAAGGGATGATATGTTGCAGGTAAGGAGATGGTGGTCAGAAAGAGGAAAAGGGGAGTTTGAGAAGTTTGAGAGAGTGCATCGATAGCTAAAGTTCAGGTCAAGAGAGTGACCGTATTTGTGAGTGGGAGAATCAGTCCATTGTGACAGACCGAAAGAGGAAGTGAGTTGCAGAAGTTGTTTAGCAGATGAGGCAGTGGGATTGTTAAGGGGGATGTTGAAGTCGCCAAGAATGAGGGCAGGGGTGTCTGAGGAAAGGAAATAGGGTAGCCAGGCAGCCAAGTGATCTAGAAATTGAGTTGTGGAGCCAGGGGGTCGGTATATGACTGCAACACGTACAGAGAGAGGGGAGAATAAGCGAATTGTGGGTTTCGAATGAGGGAAAAGTGAGGGAAGAGATAGGGTGTATTTGTTGAAAGGTGCAACGAGAGGAAAGTAAAATACCTACACCACCTCCTTGTCTATTACCAGACCTAGGAGTGTGGCTGAAGTGGAGACCCCCATGTGACAGAGCAGCAGTGGATGCTGTGTCTAGGGGAGAGAGCCAGGTTTCTGTTAGGGCCAGAAGGTTGAGGGAGCAGGAGATGAAGAGGTCATGTATAGAAGTGAGTTTGTTGCAAACAGAGCGAGAGTTCCAGAGTGCACAAGTGAAAGGGGTAGTGGCTTTAGATGCAAGAGGAATGTGAGTAAGGTGTGCAGAGTTTTGTTTTCTGAGTCTATGGGATGGTACACATGGATGTGCATGGCTTGTCAGTGGTTGGGGACCAGGATTAGGGGAGATGTCACCAGCAGTAAGTAGAAAAATATAATGAGGCTGTTTTCCAGAAGGCTACCTGTAGTAAGTTAGAGGGCAGTTGTTGCAGCTGAGTGGAAAAGTCTGTGTATTTTCTCTGAGTTTGGGAGAGGATGTGTTGGAAATCAAACTGTAGTAAGTTAGAGGGCAGTTGTTGCAGCTGAGTGGAAAAGTCTGTGGCCTAGATTTAGAGTTCGGCGGTAGCCGTGAAAACCAGCGTTAGAGGCTCCTAACGCTGGTTTTAGGCTACCGCCGGTATTTAGAGTCGTGTAGGTAAGGGTCTAACGCTCACTTTTCAGCCGCGACTTTTCCATACCGCAGATCCCCCTACGCCATTTGCGTATCCTATCTTTTCAATGGGATCTTCCTAACTCCGGTATTTAGAGTCGTTTCTGAAGTGAGCGTTAGAGCTCTAACGACAAAACTCCAGCCGCAGAAAAAAGTCAGTAGTTAAGAGCTTTCTGGCTAACGCCGGTTTGTAAAGCTCTTAACTACTGTACCCTAAAGTACACTAACACCCATAAACTACCTATGTACCCCTAAACCGAGCTCCCCCCACATCGCCGCCACTCGATTAAAATTTTTAACCCCTAATCTGCCGACCGCCACCTACGTTATACTTATGTACCCCTAATCTGCTGCCCCTAACCCCCGCCGACCCCTATATTACATTTATTAACCCCTAATCTGCCCCCCACAACATCGCCGCCAGCTACTTAAAATAATTAACCCCTAATCTTCCGACCGCAAAGCGCCGCCACCTACGTTATCCCTATGTACCCCTAATCTGCTGCCCCTAACACCGCCGACCCCTATGTTATATTTATTAACCCCTAATCTGCCCCCCTCAACGTCGCCGACACCTGCCTACACTTATTAACCCCTAATCTGCCGAGCGGACCTGAGCGCTACTATAATAAAGTTATTAAGCCCTAATCCGCCTCACTAACCCTATAATAAATAGTATTAACCCCTAATCTGCCCTCCCTAACATCGCCGACACTTAACTTCAATTATTAACCCCTAATCTTCCGATCGGAGCTCACCGCTATTCTAATAAATGTATTAACCCCTAAAGCTAAGTCTAACCCTAACACTAACACCCCCCTAACTTAAATATAATTTTAATCTAACGAAATAAATTAACTCTTATTAAATAAATTATTCCTATTTAAAGCTAAATACTTACCTGTAAAATAAACCCTAATATAGCTACAATATAAATTATAATTATATTATAGCTATTTTAGGATTAATATTTATTTTACAGGCAACTTGGTATTTATTTTAACTAGGTACAATAGCTATTAAATAGTTAAGAACTATTTAATAGTTACCTAGTTAAAATATTTACAAAATTACCTGTAAAATAAATCCTAACCTAAGATATAATTAAACCTAACACTACCCTATCAATAAAATAATTAAATAAACTACCTACAATTACCTACAATTAACCTAACACTACACTATCAATAAATTAAATAAACACAATTGCTACAAATAAATACAATTAAATAAACTAGCTAAAGTACAAAAAATAAAAAAGAACTAAGTTACAGAAAATAAAAAAATATTTACAAACATAAGAAAAATATTACAACAATTTTAAACTAATTACACCTACTCTAAGCCCCCTAATAAAATAACAAAGCCCCCCAAAATAAAAAATTCCCTACCCTATTCTAAATTAAAAAAGTTACAAGCTCTTTTACCTTACCAGCCCTGAACAGGGCCCTTTGCGGGGCATGCCCCAAGAAGTTCAGCTCTTTTGCCTGTAAAAAAAAACATACAATACCCCCCCCCCAACATTACAACCCACCACCCACATACCCCTAATCTAACCCAAACCCCCCTTAAATAAACCTAACACTAATCCCCTGAAGATCTTCCTACCTTGTCTTCACCATCCAGGTATCACCGATCGGTCCTGGCTCCGATATCTTCATCCAACCCAAGCGGGGGCTAGACATCCACTGAAGAAGTCCAGAAGAGGGTCCAAAGTCTTCCTCCTATCCGGCAAGAAGAGGACATCCGGACCGGCAAACATCTTCTCCAAGCGGCATCTTCTATCTTCTTCCATCCGGAGCGAAGCGGCAGGATCCTGAAGACCTCCAGCGCGGAACATCCATCCGGCCCGACGACTGATCGACGAATGACTGTTCCTTTAAGGGACGTCATCCAAGATGGCGTCCCTCGAATTCCGATTGGCTGATAGGATTCTATCAGCCAATCGGAATTAAGGTATGAATTTTCTGATTGGCTGATGGAATCAGCCAATCAGAATCAAGTTCAATCCGATTGGCTGATCCAATCAGCCAATCAGATTGAGCTCGCATTCTATTGGCTGTTCCGATCAGCCAATAGAATGCGAGCTCAATCTGATTGGCTGATTGGATCAGCCAATCGGATTGAACTAGATTCTGATTGGCTGATTCCATCAGCCAATCAGAAAATTCATACCTTAATTCCGATTGGCTGATAGAATCCTATCAGCCAATCGGAATTCGAGGAACGCCATCTTGGATGACGTCCCTTAAAGGAACAGTCATTCGTCGATCAGTCGTCGGGCCGGATGGATGTTCCGCGCTGGAGGTCTTCAGGATCCTGCCGCTTCGCTCCGGATGGAAGAAGATAGAAGATGCCGCTTGGAGAAGATGTTTGCCGGTCCGGATGTCCTCTTCTTGCCGGATAGGAGGAAGACTTTGGACCCTCTTCTGGACTTCTTCAGTGGATGTCTAGCCCCCGCTTGGGTTGGATGAAGATATCGGAGCCAGGACCGATCGGTGATACCTGGATGGTGAAGACAAGGTAGGAAGATCTTCAGGGGATTAGTGTTAGGTTTATTTAAGGGGGGTTTGGGTTAGATTAGGGGTATGTGGGTGGTGGGTTGTAATGTTGGGGGGGGGGTATTGTATGTTTTTTTTTACAGGCAAAAGAGCTGAACTTCTTGGGGCATGCCCCGCAAAGGGCCCTGTTCAGGGCTGGTAAGGTAAAAGAGCTTGTAACTTTTTTAATTTAGAATAGGGTAGGGAATTTTTTATTTTGGGGGGCTTTGTTATTTTATTAGGGGGCTTAGAGTAGGTGTAATTAGTTTAAAATTGTTGTAATATTTTTCTTATGTTTGTAAATATTTTTTTATTTTCTGTAACTTAGTTCTTTTTTATTTTTTGTACTTTAGCTAGTTTATTTAATTGTATTTATTTGTAGCAATTGTGTTTATTTAATTTATTGATAGTGTAGTGTTAGGTTAATTGTAGGTAATTGTAGGTAGTTTATTTAATTATTTTATTGATAGGGTAGTGTTAGGTTTAATTATATCTTAGGTTAGGATTTATTTTACAGGTAATTTTGTAAATATTTTAACTAGGTAACTATTAAATAGTTCTTAACTATTTAATAGCTATTGTACCTAGTTAAAATAAATACCAAGTTGCCTGTAAAATAAATATTAATCCTAAAATAGCTATAATATAATTATAATTTATATTGTAGCTATATTAGGGTTTATTTTACAGGTAAGTATTTAGCTTTAAATAGGATTAATTTATTTAATAAGAGTTAATTTATTTCGTTAGATGTAAATTATATTTAAGTTAGGGGGGTGTTAGGGTTAGGGTTAGACTTAGCTTTAGGGGTTAATACATTTATTAGAATAGCGGTGAGCTCCGATCGGAAGATTAGGGGTTAATAATTTAAGGTAGGTGTCGGCGATGTTAGGGAGGGCAGATTAGGGGTTAATACTATTTATGATAGGGTTAGTGAGGCGGATTAGGGGTTAATAACTTTATTATAGTAGCGCTCAGGTCCGCTCGGCAGATTAGGGGTTAATAAGTGTAGGTAGGTGTCGGCGACGTTGTGGGGGGCAGATTAGGGGTTAATAAATATAACATAGGGGTCGGCGATGTTAGGGCAGCAGATTAGGGGTACATAGGGATAACGTAGGTTGCGGCGGTTTACGGAGCGGCAGATTAGGGGTTAAAAGTGTAATGCAGGGGTCAGCGATAGCGGGGGCGGCAGAATAGGGGTTAATAAGTGTAAGGTTAGGGGTGTTTAGACTCGGGGTACATGTTAGGGTGTTAGGTGCAGACGTAGGAAGTGTTTTCCCATAGGAAACAATGGGGCTGCGTTAGGAGCTGAACGCTGCTTTTTTGCAGGTGTTAGGTTTTTTTTCAGCTCAAACAGCCCCATTGTTTCCTATGGGAGAATCGTGCACGAGCACGTTTTTGAGGCTGGCCGCGTCCGTAAGCAACTCTGGTATCGAGAGTTGCATTTGCGGTAAAAATGCTCTACGCTCCTTTTTTGGAGCCTAACGCAGCATTTTTTTGAACTCTCGATACCAGAGTTAATTTTATGGTGCGGCCAGAAAAAAACCCGCGGAGCGTTAACAGCCCTTTTACCGCCAAACTCCAAATCTAGGCCTGTGTATTTTCTCTGAGTTTGGGAGAGGATGTGTTGGAAATCAAACTGTAGTAAGTTAGAGGGCAGTTGTTGCAGCTGAGTGGAAAAGTCTGTATATTTTCTCTGAGTTTGGGAGAGGATGTGTTGGAAATCAAACTGTAGTAAGTTAGAGGGCAGTTGTTGCAGCTGAGTGGAAAAGTCTGTGTATTTTCTCTGAGTTTTAACTATTGAATAGCTACCTAGTTAAAATAATTACAAAATTACCTGTAAAATAAATCCTAACCTAAGTTACAAATACACCTAACACTACACTATCAATAAATTAATTACATAAATTACCTACAATTATCTAAACTAAAATGCAATTAAATAAACTAAACTATAGTACAAAAAAAACACTAAATTACAAAAAATAAAAAAATATTACAAGAATTTTAATCTAATTACACCTAATCTAAGCCCCCTAATAAAATAAAAAAGCCCCCAAATAATAAAATTCCCTACCCTATACTAAATTACAAAAGTAATCAGCTCTTTTACCAGCCCTTAAAAGGGCTTTTTGCGGGGCATTGCCCCAAAGTAATCAGCTCTTTTACCTGTAAAAAAAATACAAGACCCCCCAACATTAAAACCCACCACCCACACACCCCTACTCTAAAACCCACCCGATCCCCCCTTAAAAAAAACTAACACTACCCCCCTGAAGATCACCCTACCTTGAGCCGTGTTCACCCAGCCGGGCACCGATGGGCCAGAAGAGGACATCCACACTGGCAGAAGTCTTCATCCTATCCGGGCAGAAGAGGACATCCGGACCGGCAGACATCTTCATCCAGGCGGCATCTTCTATCTTCATCCTTCCGGAGCGGAGCAGAGCCATCTTCTATCCAGCCGACGCGGAGCCATCCTCTTCTTCCGATGTCCTAACGCAGAATGAAGGTTCCTTTAAATGACGTCATCCAAGATGGCATCCCTCGAATTCCGATTGGCTGATAGGATTCTATCAGCCAATCGGAATTAAGGTAGGAAAAATCCGATTGGTTGATTTAATCAGCCAATCGGATTCAAGTTCAATCCGATTGGCTGATTGGATGAGCCAATAGAATGCAAGGTCATCGGATTTTTCCTACCTTAATTCCGATTGGCTGATAGAATCCTATCAGCCAATCGGAATTTGAGGGACGCCATCTTGGATGACGTCATTTAAAGGAACCTTCATTCTGCGTTAGGAAGTCGGAAGAAAAGGATGGCTCCGCGTTGGCTGGATAGAAGATGGCTCCGCTCCGGAAGGATGAAGATAGAAGATGCCGCCTGGATGAAGATGTCTGCCGGTCTGGATGTCCTCTTCTGCCCGGATAGGATGAAGACTTCTGCCGGTCCGGATGTCCTCTTCTGGCCCATCGTTGCCAGTTTTTTTAAGGGGGGATCAGGTGGGTTTTAGAGTAGGGGTGTGTGGGTGGTGGGTTTTAATGTTGGGGGGTCTTGTATTTTTTTTTACAGGTAAAAGAGCTGATTACTTTTGGGCAATGCCCCTCAAAAAGCCCTTTTAAGGGCTGGTAAAAGAGCTGATTACTTTTGTAATTTAGTATAGGGTAGGGAATTTTATTATTTTGGGGGGCTTTTTTTTATTAGGGGGCTTAGATTAGGTGTAATTAGATTAAAATTCTTGTAATATTATTTTATTTTTTGTAATTTAGTGTTTGTCTTTTTTTTGTACTATAGTTTAGTTTATTTAATTGTATTTTAGTTTAGATAATTGTAGGTAATTTATGTAATTAATTTATTGATAGTGTAGTGTTAGGTGTATTTGTAACTTAGGTTAGGATTTATTTTACAGGTAATTTTGTAATTATTTTAACTAGGTAGCTATTCAATAGTTACTAACTATTTAATAGCTATTCTTCTACCTAGTTAAAATAAATACAAAGTTGCCTGTAAAATAAATATAAATCCTAAAATAGCTACACAATGTAACTATTAGTTATATTGTAGCTATATTAGGGTTTATTTTATAGGTAAGTATTTAGTTTTAAATAGGATTAATTTATATAATTATAGTAATTTTATTTCGTTTTATTTAAATTATATTTAAGTTAGGGGGGTGTTAGGGTTAGACTTATGTTAAGGGGTTAATAACTTTCTAATAGTAGCGGCGACGTTGTGGGCGGCAGATTAGGGGTTAATAATTGTAGGTAGGTGGCGGCGACGTTGGGGGGCAGATTAGGGGTTAATAAAATTTATTATAGTGTTTGCGAGGCGGGAGTGCGGCGGTTTAGGGGTTAATACATTTATTATAGTGGCTGCGATGTCCGGTCGGCAGATTAGGGGTTAATAAGTGTAGGTAGGTGGCGGCGACGTTGGGGGGGGCAGATTAGGGGTTAATAAATATAATATAGGTGTCGGCGATGTTAGGGACAGCATATTAGGGGTTCATAGGGATAATGTAGGTGGCGGCGATGTCTGGTCGGCAGATTAGGGGTTAAATAATTTTATTATAGTGTTTGCGATGTGGGGGGCCTCGGTTTAGGGGTTCATAGGTAGTTTATGGGTGTTAGTGTACTTTGTAGCACTGTAGTTAAGAGCTTTATGTTCCGGCGTTAGCCCATAAAACTCTTAACTACTGACTTTTTTATGCGGTAGGAGTCTTGGAGGTAGAGGCTGTACCGCTCACTTCTTCCAAGACTCGTAATACCAGCGTTAGGCAAATGGCAAATCCCATTAAAAAGATAGGATACGCAATTGACGTAAGGGGATTTGCGGTAGCCAAAAGTCGTGGAAGAAAAGTGAGCGGTACACCTGTACCTGCCAAACTCGTAATACCAGCGGGCGTTAAAAAGCAATGTTAGGACCCCTTAACACTGCTTTTTAAGGCTAACGCAGAACTCGTAATCTAGGCGTATGTTTGTTTAGGTTAAGATCTGAATTTATTACTGTCTTTAAGTTGGGGTTATATTCTGTATTACCTACCGGATGTATATGATAGTAAGCACTGATCTACACGATTAAGAGTTCCTGTTGACTATTTATTGTTTATGTGAAATAATATGTATAGATGTACTTTCAATCTATAGTGTCTATTTCTATGACATATCACACCAGAGTTCATGATACATTACCCTTCAGACCTGGACAGTGTTGATTGAACGTATACAGTTAAACTATGCTGACATGAAAATGTTCCTGTTTAATACCGTCATTCTATAGCCTTACAAGTTCTAGTTCTGAAAACCACTGTGGACTCAATAGACACTGTTAATTTTCTCTATCTGTGTGTATTGAGATTTGAATTTATTACTGTCTTTAAGCTTAGGTAATACTCTGGAATGAAACTATATGATTAAGAGTTTTCAGTTGACTTATATGCTAATGTCATTTATTGGTTATGTGAAATAATATGTACAAATATATTCTCAATCTGTAGTGTCCATCTTTATGGCATCTCACGCCAGACTTCATGATATATAACTCTTTAGATCTGGACAGTGTTGAATGAGAGTATACATTTAAATGTAAGTGTTCCTGTTTAATATTATCACTTTATATCCTTGCAGGTCCAAGCTTTAAATGACCTATATGATAGCATTGGTTAAAAGACCTTACGCATAAAAATTTACAGTCATATTTTGCACAAAAATGCATCCCCGTGTTTATGCTTCTATCTTGTTCATAGGTGAATGACTAATATAGTAGACGTATGCACCCAGTTTGTTAAATAGCTCCTTGTTTTGTAATATTTTTCATAGTCGTGCGGGTTACACTGTAGCGACTCCTAATATACTGAACATTAGACTAACTTCCCTCCCCTTCTTTTCCCTTCCTACCCCTCTCCTTTACGCTCTCTAGGTAACGTCCTTACCTGAATACCCATATTACTAGTTCTTTGTCTACCCATCCATATCTATATTCTATCAAGCTCATAAACTACTTGAGATACCGATAACCATGACAACGAAGCCCAAAATAGGCACCCTGACAATAGCGAGACAAAATGTGAAGGGCTTTCTCTCAGCTGAGAAACAATCAATAGCCTACTATGACTTTTATAAAAAAAACATTGATGTCATTATGAAACAAGAAACACTTTTTAGAAGACGTAATGAGCCCACGCTAGCTACAAGGTACTACGGCCAACTTAGTTCAGGCCCAAATAAGAAAAATGGAGTCTGTATATCCTTTAAACACAACACCCCATTTGAACTCCTACAAAAATACACTGACAAAGAGGGTAGAATCCTAATCCTAGTCGGACTTTGCTGTGGCAGCCCGGTTACCTTAGCAAACATATACGCCCCAAATAGGCCTACACCCTTTTTCTTCAGATCTTTAATTAACTCACTGCTAGATATCTCTAAAGGTCCAGTTATACTGGGAGGTGATTTTAACTTTCCCATGAACCCAACTCTAGATACTTCCTCAGGGAAATCGTATCTTCGAAATAACTTGCTGAAGAACAATTGCGCAATTTTACAATCCATCTCTATGTTTGATACTTGGAGAATGGTTCACACTACCCAAAAAGATTACACCTTCTTCTCCCATCCACAACATTCATACTCCCGGCTGGACTATATCTTATGTAGCCAATCATTTTTGACTAATCTTAAATATATCACATACCTCCTGGTCTGACCATAGTATGGTCCTCACCACCTTTAACTAGTCTTCCAAAACACAAAACACATTGAATTGACTTAATGACTCCATCCTTATGAACCAAGACACAATGGAGGAAATAATAAAAGCAACTGACGAATATTTTCTTATTAACAAACCTGAGCACACATCCGCTGCAAACAACTGGGAGGCATACAAATGCTACATTCGCGGGATCCTAATTAAACATAATGCTAAACAGCGGAAGCTTAGGTTGGCTCAGTTTACATATTTATCAAATATTTTTAAAACGGAAGAAACTATTCATAAATCAGATCCGACCTCCTCCCAGAAACTAGTGAATCTGACTACAGTGAGAGACAATCTCAATACATTTTTAATACAAAACGCACACTTGAGAGCCCTTACTACCAAAGCAAAATTTTTTGTAGAGAGTAATAGGGCAGGGACGTCTGCTGGCTAGATCCCTTAAGAAGTAGATACACACTACATTTATTAGATCCATAATGCATTTGTCGGGTAGATCTGTCAGCAAGAACAAAGACATCGCGGACACCTTTGTTTCTTATTATTCTAAACTTTACAACCTTAATCCCAATACAGAGTATGATAAAATCAGTAATATTGAGAAAAACTTTGCCACAAAAACACAATAAAAGCACTTCCAAATGGCAAATCCCCCGGACCGGATGGTTTAACTGCAAAATTGTATCAACTTCTTCAGTCACAACTGTGTTCACCGCTATACACACTCTTTACCTCTCTAGACCAAGGTAATGTTTTTTCCCAACCTCTATTAGAAGTAATACAGTTATTCCGAAACCAGATAGACCAAGTAACCAAGTAGGGAACTACAGACCTATTTCGCTCATAAACATTGACATAAAGATTTACGCCAAAATACTTGCAAACCGTATGAATACAATATTACCAAAAATTATACATCCGGATCAGGTGGGATTTGTCAGAGGAAGAGAAGCGAAGGACAATACAATTAGAGTTTTACATTCCTTGCAAACCGAACATGAAAATAAGACTCCTCTCACCCTCCTATACACTGACGCAGAGAAGGCCTTCAACAGGGTCGACTGGCACTTTATGTGGGGGGCCCTGTCAAAGTTTGGCTTTTCAAACACATTCCTCTCTAGAATTCAAGCACTATACCAAGGCCCTAGAGATAGAATTAAAATAAATGGCAATATTTCACAATCCTTTCCCATATCGAATGGCACTCGTCAGGGTTGCCCGCTGTCACCGCTATTATTTGCCATTACGGTTGAAATACTGGCTATACAGATTAGATACAACCCGGATATTCTTGGCATACAGTACAAAAATATTACTCAAAAGTGCCTCTTGTTTGCGGATGATGTGATCCTCACCCTTCAATCTCCTTCTACTACCCTGCCTGTTTTGATACAAACATTAGAAGCTTACAAAAAAGTGTCCAACTTTTCCATTAATATGGGGAAATTGGGGATACTGTTACTAAATACACCTCTGCAGGATGTAGAATTTATAACGCATAACACTGAATTCACTATCACAGATAAGATTAAATACCTAGGGCTAATAAACCCCCAAAAATCCCCAAGACTTATTTCAGGATAATTTTATCTCTCTCCAACATAAGGTAATGAGTCCCCTAAAGGCCTGGCATAAACAGGTCCATCTGTCATGGTTGGGAAGAATAAATACTACTAAAATGATGATAGTACCAAAATACTTGTATCTCTTCCAGACACTACCGATGGCCTTGTCTAATGCATAACTCATTTATATGGTCCTATAAAAAACCTAGGGTGACTCAAAGCACTCTTTATCTAAGTAAAAAGGATGGGGGACTTAATGTCCCCAACCTCATGAACTACTATAGGGCAGTACACTTAGCAAGAGTAATTTCTTGGAATCATGCACACCCCTTTACTCTATGGGTCCAAATTGAGAGCTCCCTGCTAGAAGTTAAGCATATGAGAGACATTGCCTGGTTACCTAAAGCCAACAGGCCACCATTATCGTATCAGAACAGTTATGTTAAAGCCACTCTTGATGTTTGGGACTATGTAATTACACATATAAAAGGAATGTCCACTCAAGTTTCCCCCCTAACCCCGTTGTTAAACAGTCAGCTTTTTCTAAAACATACCTCATTCACTCATACTAGTACAATGGAAAATCTCCAGAATCTTCCCATTTATCTAATATTGGACACTAAAGTGGTTAAAGACAGAGTACTATTAAATGATGAACTGGGCTCTCCATTTCACAACCTGTACCCATATCTGCAGATTAGACAGGCACTAAACAACAGTATACATAAGCAAGACATCCTGAGGCCATTAACGGCATTTGAGCAATTATGCATTAGTCCTAACATTAAGAGGGCTCATCTCTCTATAATATATAAAATGCTCAGAGGATCTTTTCCTGTACAGTGCCCTGCATACCTGTGAAATGGAACAGGGAACTAATGTTTCAAATCAACTCATTCCGCCCCTGTTTCATTAACTCATTAATTCCAAACTGAATTATAAAATACTTGCCCGTTGGCATCTAACGCCTCACCGTCTCCGACATATCTATCCGGCTGCCTCCTCGAGTTCCTGGAGAAGGTGTGGAGGCATAGGTACTATGACCCATATTTGGTGGGCCTGTCCACACATTACTGTTTTTTAGTCACAATTAGAACAGAGTATAAATCAAATTTTAGGTACGATTATTTCTCTCAACCCTCATATTATCCTCCTTAACCATATCCCGCCCCTTCACTGTGCATATCGTAAAAAAATATTTCAGATAATGTTGGCCTGTGCAAACAAACTATTCCCAAGATTATGGAAGACTCAACAAATCCCCACTTTCGCACAATGGGTCTCAGAAGTAGATCACAATCTTACCCTTGAAAAAATGCACTATTGCTACATAGGCAAACGCAACTTTATCACTGGCATTCTCTTTTTGTGGGAACAAAGGGTATATAGCGATATATAATACAACTGTGGACTTTTGCTAGACAGTGAACTAGTGGTTTCATTCTCCATTTTTTTTATTGTACCTTCTACTTTTACATGTTAAGATGTATATGGATGTTTCTAGGAGCAATATAACTGTAACACGATGCGAATAATATGGGATGTTCCTTTTCCTTTTCCCTTTCCATGTCCCTCCTCCTCACCTCCTCCACTCCTTTTTCCCTTTCCTCGTATTCCTTTCCCAGTATCTACTCCCTACTTATTCCCCAAGTAGGATCTCTCTCTATTTTCTTTCTTTTATTGTCGAAGCCTATTTGTTTATATAAATAAACAAAACCATGGGTTTCTTTACCAGTACATTTGTGAATTTCTATTGCATATTTTTATGTTTACAAGTATTTTATGTTGCATTATTGTGAAATCTGTCAACCCAATAAAAAATACATATTTAAAAAAAAAAATACTGAAGTACAAAAAATAACAAACAAAATTATTCAAAATAAAAACAATTACACCTAATCTAATAGCCTTATCAAAATAAAAAAAGCCCCCCAAAATAAAAAAACCTAGCCTACAATAAACTACCAATAGCCCTTAAAAGGTCTTTTTGTAGGGCATTGCCCTAAAGAAATCAGCTCTTTTCTCTGTAAAAAAATAAAAAGACCCCCCCCAACAGTAAAACCCACCACCCAACTAACCCCCCAAAATAAAAAACCTAACTCTAAAAAAACCTTAGCTCTTGTCAAAGTCAATAGATGGGACTTCAACACAATTAGAACATTTTTGTAGACTAAGCAAGAGGCCAAAAAAAGCAATATCACAACTCTATTTAATTATTTGAAGGGCAAATAGAATTGATCCATCATTGTATAATAAATGGGAATTGGACTTAGAAATGGAAATAAATGGAGAGGAGTGGAACCAATTATTATATAACTCATGTAGGGGACTCTTAAGTGCTGACATGATCGAAAATTGCTACAAAACTATATCAAGATGGTACCTAACACCGGTTATTACATCACATACAGTAATCAATGGCTCCAGCCTTTGCTATAGAGGTTGTGGAGCAGTAGGTACATATAAACATATGTGGTGGGACTGTCCTCACTCTAGGGAGGTTTGGGAAGATCTCTCTAGCCTTCTTAGCTCCATCTTAGAGGAACCAATACGACTGACACTACCTCAGGCACTACTCCATGAATATAACAAGAAATGTAATAAACACATAAATCCATTTATAAGAATAGTTTGTACAGCAGCGAGAATATGAAAAGTAGGATCACCCACAAAAGAAGAGATTGTTAATAAGATCAGATACTTTTATAACATGTATGAACAAGCAGCTCACATACAGGACACACAGGCAACTTTTCAAAAAACATGGTTTTATTTGATAATGTACAAGAGAAACGAGTGACGGTGGAACATTGGGATCTAGAGTTGAGGGGGGGAAAGGGGAAGCTTGTTTGACAGCGACAGAGATAAGGAAGAGGGTCCGGTGGTCTGGCAGAAGAACCCTAAAGACAAAAGAAACAATAAGATAAGCATCTATCTTAATCTTATCTATTTCTTACCCACCTTTTATTTAAAATTTCTTTTTTTTCCCCTCTTACTCTATTTCTTTCTCACTATTTTATTTTTTCTTATTAAATTTGGAGAGGAATCTGAACACAGTGAAACTATTCTTCAGATTTTTGGTCAGGTAATGTTGTGTTACAATGTTTGTATAGGAGATTACGAATAATTAGTATAGAATTTGTACATGACATACCTGTGTAATTATTGATTCAGTGTGATCGTATTCTTCCGTAATAAAAATTATTTCAACATAAAAAAAACCTTAGCTACCCATTGCCCTGAAAAGGGCATTTGTATGGTCATTGCCCTTAAAAGGGCATTTAGCTTTTTTCATCGCCCTTAAAAGGGCATTTAGCTCTTTTAAGAATGCCCAAAACCCTAATCTAAAAAAAAAAACACCCAAAAAAGAAAAGTTAAACAAAAACCTAACACTAACCCCCAACTATCCACTTTTTTGAAGTCCGGACATCCATCCTCATCCAGGCGGCGAAGTCTTCATCCAGGCGGAGAGGTCTTCATCCACCCAGGCGGCGTATTCTATCTTCATCCAGGTAGCATCTTCTAGCTTCATCCCGGCAGTGCGGAGCGGATTCATCCTGAAGACATCCGGCGCCTCTTCATACAGTCGCCACCATATACTGAATCTTCAATGCAAGGGAGCCTTTTTAAAATGATTTAAATAGCCAATAGAATTTCAGTAGCTCTCATCCTATTGGCTGATTTGAACTGCCAATAGCATTTCAGTAGCTCTTATTCTATTGGCTGATTTGAATTTCCAAAATCAAATCAGCCAATAGGAATGCAAGGGACGCCATTTTGAAAAGGTTTCCTTGCATTGAAGATTCAGTATACGGCGGCAACCGTATGAAGAGGATGCTCCGCACCAGATGTCTTCAGGATGGATCCGCTCCACACAGCTGGGATGAAGATAGAAGATGCCATCTGGATGAAGATAGAAGATGCCGCCTGGATGAAGATGGATGTCTGGACTTCAAAAACTGTAAGTGGATCGTCGGGGGTTAGTGCTAGGTTTTTTAAAACTTTTTTGGGTGGGGTTTCTTTTTAGATTAGGGTTTTGGGCATTCTTAAAAGAGCTAAATGCCCTGTTAAGGGCAATGCCCATACAAATGCCCTTTTCAGGGCAATGGGTAGCTTAGGTTTTCTTTGGAGTTAGGTTTTTTTATTTTGGGGGGTTTGTTGGGTGGTGGGTTTTACTGTTGGAGGGGGTCTTTCTATTTTTTTTTACAGGGAAAAGAGCTGATTTCTTTAGGGCAATGCCCTGCAAAAGGCCCTTTTAAAGGCTGTTGGTAGTTTATTGTATGCTAGGGTTTTTTATTTTAATTTTGGGGGGGCTTTATTATTTTAATAGGGCTATTAGATTAGGCGTAATTGTTTTTATTTTGGATCATTTTGTTTGTTATTTTTCGTAATTTAGTGTTTGTTATTTTTTATTTAGTATTTTTTATTTTTTGTAATTGTAGATTTAATTTTTTAGTAGGGTTAGGTTTTTTTAATATGTAATTTAATAATTTTAATTTGTAGTTATTTTAATTTTAGTATAATAGTAATGTTAGTTTAATTTATAGTTTAAATATATATTTTTTTAATTTCCCAGGTAAATTTTTATTTATTTTAAGGTAGGGATCTTTTAATTTTAAAGGGACAGTCAAGTCCAAAAAAACTTTCATGATTTAAATAGGGCATGTAATTTTAAACAACTTTCCAATTTACTTTTATCACCAATTTTGCTTTGTTCTCTTGGTATTCAATAGTATAGTTGGAATAGTTGAAAGCTAAACCTAGGAGGTTCATATGCTAATTTCTTAGACCTTGAAGACTGCCTCTATCTGAAAGTGATGTCGCGAACATAAAATTTTCAGTTTGCGAACGGCGAAAGCGAACTTCCGCAAATGTTTGCGAACGGGCGAACCGGGCGAACCGCCATAGACTTCAATAGGCAGGCGAATTTTAAAACCCACAGGGACTCTTTCTGGCCACAATAGTGATGGAAAAGTTGTTTCAAGGGGACTAACACCTGGACTGTGGCATGCCGGAGGGGGATCCATGGCAAAACTCCCACGGAAAATTACATAGTTGATGCAGAGTCTGCTTTTAACCCATAAAGGGCATAAATCACCTAACATTCCTAAATTGTTTGGAATAACATGCTTTAAAACATCAGGTATGATGTTGTATCGATCAGGTAGTGTAAGGGTTACGCCCGCTTCACAGTGACAGACCAAACTCCCCGTTTAACGCACTGCACTGCATTATTCTAGGGCCAAAGGGAATCACAGCACCACGACCATGACGGCCCCTGTGGGGTGGCCTGCCTCTGCCTGTCATTTTTTTTTCAATTAGTGGTACTATGCGTGCAAGCTACTGTGACAACAGATATGAGTGGCACTGTGCACTGGCAGAAGTTGGCAGAGTAGACGCTGTAGGCCTGACACACACGCTTGCAGACAACTAACTGCTATTCAATCTATTACAGTCAAAATTGTATTTTTTTTTTTTTTAAATCTACACTACTGTTACACCAGATATGAGTTGCACTGGTGTGACACTGCCCTGGCAGGCCCTGAAACGCACACGTGTGAAGGAAAATGACTGCTATTATTTCACAGTCAAATTTCTAGTTTTTTTTTTAATGTACACTAGATATGTGCATGGCGAAAAAATTCGGTTCGGTTCGGATTGATTCGGATTTTTCTAATTTCGTTTCGGATCGATTCAAATTCGGCAAAATTTGAATGAATTCGTTTCGGATTTATTCGGATTCAAATAAATTCGGCTGAATTCGGTTCGATTCGGTTCGGTTCCGAAATTCGGAATTTCGGTATGTGTTAGGTGGGATATGCTGTGTATTAGACTAGTATTATGTACTGTATATTAGGTGTAACCCATAGCAGAGTGATATCAACTAAAACCTAATATACTGTACAATACTAGTGTAATACACGGCCATCCGAATCTACCGAATAAAGTCAGTAGCTAAGAGCTTTATAGGCTAACACCGGAATATAAAGCTCTTAACTACAGTGCTACAAAGTACACTAACACCCATAAACTACCTATGAACCACTAAACTGAGGCCCCCCCACATCGCAAACACTATCATAAAATTATTTAACCCCTAATCTGCCGACCTGACACCGCCGTCACCTACATTATAGCTATGAAACCCTAATCTGCTGTCCCTAACATCGCTGACACCTACATTATAGTTATTAACCCCTAATCTGCCCCCCCCAACGTCGCCGCAACCTAACTACAAGTATTAACCCCTAATCTGTGTACTTGTGTAAGAAGACTATAATAAATGTATTAACCCCTAAACCGCTGCACTCCCGCCTCGCAAACACTATAATAAATTTCATTAACCCCTAATCTGCCCCCCCAACGTCGCCGCAACCTAACTAAAAGTATTAACCCCTAATCTGCCAACCGGACATCGCCGCCACGATTAATAAATGTATTAACCCCTAAACCGCCGCACTCCCGCCTCGCAAACACTATAATAAATTTTATTAACCCCTAATCTGCCCTCCCTAACATCGCCGCCACCTACCTACAATTATTAACCCCTAATCTCCCGCCCCCAACGTCGCCACTATTATAATAAAGTTATTAACCCCTAAACCTAAGTCTAACCCTAACCCTAACACCCCCCTAACTTAAATATAATTTAAATAAAACGAAATAAATGTACTATAAATAAATAAATTAATCCTATTTAAAACTAAATACTTACCTGTAAAATAAACCCTAATATAGCTGCAATATAACTAATAGTTACATTGTAGCTATTTTAGGATTTATATTTATTTTACAGGCAACTTTGTATTTATTTTAACTAGGTACAATAGTTATTAAATAGTTAATAACTATTTAATAACTACCTAGCTAAAATAAATACAAATTTACCTGTAAAATAAATCCTAACCTAAGTTACAATTACACCTAACACTACACTATCATTAAATTAATTAAATAAATTAATCCTATTTAAAACTAAATACTTACCTGTAAAATAAACCCTAATATAGCTACAATATAACTAATAGTTACATTGTAGCTATTTTAGGATTTATATTTATTTTACAGGCAACTTTGTATTTATTTTAACTAGGTACACTACAATAGTTATTAAATAGTTATTTACTATTTAATAGCTACCTAGTTAAAATAATTACAAAATTACCTGTAAAATAAATCCTAACCTAAGTTACAATTAAACCTAACACTACACTATCATTAAATTAATTAAATAAATTAACTACAAGTACCTACAATTAAATACAATTAAATAAACTAAACTAAGTACAAAAAAAACCAAACACTAAATTACAAAAAATAAAAAAATATTACAAGAATTTTAAACTAATTACACCTAATCTAAGCCCCCTAATAAAATAACAAAGCCCCCCAAAATAAAAAATGCCCTACTCTATACTAAATTACAAAAGTTAACAGCTCTATTACCTTACCAGCCCTCAGTGGCGACTCTAGGAACAAAATATAGGGGGGGCACATAAGATACTATAGTCAAAACTGGGGGGGGGGGGGGGGCACTAATTTTCACTACTAAATCATACCACTGAAAAAAAAAAAATAATAATAATAATAATAAAATAAATATATATATATATATATATATATATATATATATATATAAGATTCCAAAATACCAGAGTAATGTGGTATGCAATTATACCTTTTTATTGCACTAACCTAATCCTTAAAACCTTTCAAGAGTTTTCCTTTTTCCCTCAGGTATTGCTTCAGACCTGAAAAAGAGAGGAAAACTCAAAAGCTTTTCTTTAGTTTAAAGCAATTTCAGCAAACACCAGGGCTCTGTAAATAATAATCCCCATGTTAAATATGTCCCTAATGAAGACCAATGAACAGAAAGATAATGCCTTTACTACCCATTCCCCAGCTTTACACAACCAACATTGTTACATTAAAATACTTTATAACATTTAAACCTCTAAACTTCTGTCTGTTTCTAAGCTACTACAGACATCCTCTTATCACATGCTTTTTTATTAGCGTTTCACAACAGGGGACTGCTAGTTCATGTGAGCCGTATAGATAACATGGTGCTAATGCCATGGGTTGTGCCCCTTCCCCCCCAATAAAATGTTATATCCTCACACATACGTATTACATACTCTTTCATTCTCTCACACACACAGTCACAGATACACTGTCTGTCTCTCACACACACCCATATATTGTCTCACACAAACACATAGAAACACTCTCTCTCACACACACAGTCACAGATACACTGTCTCTCTCTCTCTTTATCTCTGTCTCTCACACACACCCATATATTGTCTCACACAAACACATAGAAACACACACTCTCTCTCTCTCACACACACACTCTTCTTACACAAGTACACAGAGCTAAACTCTCACACATACATACTCTCACACACATCCATATATTGTCTCACACAAACACATAGAAACACACACACTCTCTCTCTCTCACACACACACACTCTTCTTACACAAGTACACAGAGATAAACTCTCACACATACATACTCTCACTCACACACACACATATATACACACATACGTATTACATACTCTCACACACACACACACAGTCACAGATACACTGTCTCTCTCTCTCTCTCTTTATCTCTGTCTCTCACACACATCCATATATTGTCTCACACAAACACATAGAAACACACACACTCTCTCTCTCTCACACACACACACTCTTCTTACACAAGTACACAGAGATAAACTCTCACACATACATACTCTCACACACATCCATATATTGTCTCACACAAACACATAGAAACACACACTCTCTCTCTCTCACACACACTCTTCTTACACAAGTACACAGAGCTAAACTCTCACACATACATACTCTCACACACATCCATATATTGTCTCACACAAACACATAGAAACACACACACTCTCTCTCACACACACACACACACTCTTCTTACACAAGTACACAGAGATAAACTCTCACACATACATACTCTCACACACACACTCTTCTTACACAAGTACACAGAGCTAAACTCTCACACATACATACTCTCACACACATCCATATATTGTCTCACACAAACACATAGAAACACACACACTCTCTCTCTCTCACACACACACACACACTCTTCTTACACAAGTACACAGAGATAAACTCTCACACATACATACTCTCACACACATCCATATATTGGGGGGTAGTTATCAAGCCGTCTACTTTTCTGGCTTCGCCGGCCCAATACGTCCGCCTAAGCTCGCCTACCTTCGCCGCCGCGGACCTTGAATACGTTCGCCTAAGTTATCAAATAAAGCTGTCAAAAAGCCGCGGGGCGATGAGCAGCGGACTGTGACAGTTATCACTCATCCGATCTCGCTGCCCTTCGGCTTTTTCCCAGCTTTATTGCTAGCCTGTCACTAAGCACTCACACTAAACTGCACTGTTCTACCCCCTATACCGGCGCCCCCGGAGCCCCCCGCAACTAAATAAAGTTACTAACCCCTAAACCGCCGCTCCTAGACCCCGCCGCAACTATTAAAAATGTAGTAACCCCTAAACCGCCGCTCCCGGACACAGCCGCCACCTACATTATACCTAGTAACCCCTATCCTGCCCCCCCTATACCGCCGCCCTCTATAATAAAGTTATTAACCCCTATCCTGCTGATCCCGCACCTCTCCGCAACTAAATAAATAGTTTAACCCCTAAACCGCCGCTCCATGAACCCGCCGCAACCTATAATAAATTTATTAACCCCTATCCTGCCCCCCACTACGCCGCCGCCACTGTAATAAAATGATTAACCTCTAAACCTAAGTCTAACCCTAACCATAACGCCCCCCTAACTTAAATATTAATTAAATACATCTAAATAAATTAACTCTTATTAACTAAATGAATCCTATTTAAAACTAAATACTTACTTATAAAATAAACCCTAATATAGCTACAATATAAATAATAATTATATTGTAGCTATCTTAGGATTTATATTTATTTTACAGGTACCTTTCAATTTATTTTAACCATGTACAATAACTATTAAATAGTTATTAACTATTTAATAGCTTACCTAGCTAAAATAAAGAGAAATTTACCTGTAAAATAAAAACTAACCTAAGTTACAATTACACCTAACACTACACTATACTTTAATAAATTATTCCTATTTAAAACTAAATACTTACCTGTAAAATAAACCCTAAGATAGCTACAATGTAATTAATAATTACATTGTAGCTATTTTAGGATTTATATTTATTTTACAGGTAACTTTGTATTTATTTTAGCTAGTTAGAATAGTTATTAAATAGTTATTAACTATTTAATAACTACCTAGCTAAAAGAAATACAAAATTACCTGTAAAATAAATCCTAACTTAAGTTACAATTAAACCTAATACTACACTATCATTAAATTAACTAAATAAACTACCTACAAAGAACTACAATGAAATACAATTACATAAACTAACTAAAGTACAAAAAATAAAAAAAGCTAAGTTACAAAAAATAAAAAATTAAGTTACAAACATGTTAAAAATATTACAACAATTTTAAGCTACTTACACCTAATCTAAGCCCCCTAATAAAATAACAAACCCCCCCAAAATAAAAAAAATCCCTACCCTATTCTAAATTACATAAATTTCAAAGCTCTTTTACCTTACCAGCCCTTAAAAGGGCCATTTGTGGGGGCATGCCCCAAAAAGTTCAGCTCTTTTGCCTGTAAAAGAAAAATACAACCCCCCCCCCAACATTAAAACCCACCACCCACATACCCCTAATCTAACCCAAACCCCCCTTACAAAAACCTAACACTAATCCCCTGAAGATCATCCTACCTTGAGTCGTCTTCACTCAACCGAGCCACCGATGGAACTGAAGAGGACATCCGGAGCGGAAGAAGTTAATCCTCCAAGCGGCGCTGAAGAAATCTTCCATCCGATGAAGTCATCATCCAGGCGGCGCTGAAGAAGTCTTCGATCCGGCCGATGTCATCTTCAAAGAGGCGCTGAAGAGGTCTTCTATCCGGGCGAAGTCATCTTCCAAGCCGGGTCTTGAATCTTCCTTCCGCCGACGCGGAACCACCTTCTTCACCGACGGACTACGACGAATGACGGCTCCTTTAAGGGACGTCATCCAAGATGGCGTCCCCTCAATTCCGATTGGCTGATAGGATTCTATCAGCCAATCGGAATTAAGGTAGGAAAATCTGATTGGCTGATGGAATCAGCCAATCAGATTGAGCTCGCATTCTATTGGCTGTTCCGATCAGCCAATAGAATGCGAGCTCAATCTGATTGGCTGATTGGATCAGCCAATCGGATTGAACTTGAATCTGATTGGCTGATTCCATCAGCCAATCAGATTTTCCTACCTTAATTCCGATTGGCTGATAGAATCCTATCAGCCAATCGGAATTGAGGGGACGCCATCTTGGATGACGTCCCTTAAAGGAGCCGTCATTCGTCGTAGTCCGTCGGTGAAGAAGGTGGTTCCGCGTCGGCGGAAGGAAGATTCAAGACCCGGCTTGGAAGATGACTTCGCCCGGATAGAAGACCTCTTCAGCGCCTCTTTGAAGATGACATCGGCCGGATCGAAGACTTCTTCAGCGCCGCCTGGATGATGACTTCATCGGATGGAAGATTTCTTCAGCGCCGCTTGGAGGATTAACTTCTTCCGCTCCGGATGTCCTCTTCAGTTCCATCGGTGGCTCGGTTGAGTGAAGACGACTCAAGGTAGGATGATCTTCAGGGGATTAGTGTTAGGTTTTTGTAAGGGGGGTTTGGGTTAGATTAGGGGTATGTGGGTGGTGGGTTTTAATGTTGGGGGGGGGTTGTATTTTTCTTTTACAGGCAAAAGAGCTGAACTTTTTGGGGCATGCCCCCACAAATGGCCCTTTTAAGGGCTGGTAAGGTAAAAGAGCTTTGAAATTTATGTAATTTAGAATAGGGTAGGGATTTTTTTTATTTTGGGGGGGTTTGTTATTTTATTAGGGGGCTTAGATTAGGTGTAAGTAGCTTAAAATTGTTGTAATATTTTTAACATGTTTGTAACTTAATTTTTTATTTTTTGTAACTTAGCTTTTTTTATTTTTTGTACTTTAGTTAGTTTATGTAATTGTATTTCATTGTAGTTCTTTGTAGGTAGTTTATTTAGTTAATTTAATGATAGTGTAGTATTAGGTTTAATTGTAACTTAAGTTAGGATTTATTTTACAGGTAATTTTGTATTTCTTTTAGCTAGGTAGTTATTAAATAGTTAATAACTATTTAATAACTATTCTAACTAGCTAAAATAAATACAAAGTTACCTGTAAAATAAATATAAATCCTAAAATAGCTACAATGTAATTATTAATTACATTGTAGCTATCTTAGGGTTTATTTTACAGGTAAGTATTTAGTTTTAAATAGGAATAATTTATTAAAGTATAGTGTAGTGTTAGGTGTAATTGTAACTTAGGTTAGTTTTTATTTTACAGGTAAATTTCTCTTTATTTTAGCTAGGTAAGCTATTAAATAGTTAATAACTATTTAATAGTTATTGTACATGGTTAAAATAAATTGAAAGGTACCTGTAAAATAAATATAAATCCTAAGATAGCTACAATATAATTATTATTTATATTGTAGCTATATTAGGGTTTATTTTATAAGTAAGTATTTAGTTTTAAATAGGATTCATTTAGTTAATAAGAGTTAATTTATTTAGATGTATTTAATTAATATTTAAGTTAGGGGGGCGTTATGGTTAGGGTTAGACTTAGGTTTAGGGGTTAATCATTTTATTACAGTGGCGGCGGCGTAGTGGGGGGCAGGATAGGGGTTAATAAATTTATTATAGGTGGCGACGGTGTAGGGGGGGCAGGATAGGGGTTAATACATTTAATATAGGTTGCGGCGGGTTCAGGGAGCGGCGGTTTAGGGGTTAATACATTTATTATAGTTGCGGTGGGCTCCGGGAGCGGCGGTTTAGGGGTTAATAGGTATAGAGTAGCTTGCGGTGGGCTCCGGGAGCGGCGGTTTAGGGGGTAATAACTTTATTTAGTTGCGGCGGTGTAGGGGGGGTCAGATTAGTGGTGTTTAGACTCGGGGTACATGTTAGGGTGTTAGGTGTAGACAGCTCCCATAGAAATCAATGGGATGTCTGTCAGCAGCGAACTTGTACTTTCGCTATGGTCAGACTCCCATTGATTCCTATGGGATCCGCCGCCTCCAGGCTGGCGGATTGAAAACCAGGTACGCTGGGCCGTAAAAGTGCCGAGCGTACCTGCTAGTTTTTTGATAGCTAGCAAAAGTAGTGAGAATGTGCCGCACTTGTGTGCGGAACATCTGGAGTGACGTAAGAATCGATCTGTGTCGGACTGAGTCCGGCGGATCGAAGCTTACGTCACAAAATTCTACTTTTGCCGGTCTCGAGCCTTTGATAACTAAGGCGTATCAGCCTCGCCACAAATACGCTGCGGAATTCCAGCGTATTTGAGGTTGACGGCTTGATAACTACCCCCCATTGTCTCACACAAACACATAGAAAAACACACTCTCTCTCACACACACACACTCTTCTTACACAAGTACACAGAGATAAACTCTCACACATACATACTCTCTCACACACACACACAGTCACAGATACACTGTCTCTCTCTCTTTATCTCTGTCTCTTACACACACCCATATATTGTCTCACACAAACACATAGAAACACACACTCTCTCTCTCACACACACACACTCTTCTTACACAAGTACACAGCGATAAACTCTCACACATACATACTCTCACACACATCCATATATTGTCTCACACAAACACATAGAAACACACACTCTCTCTCACACACACACACTCTTCTTACACAAGTACACAGAGATAAACTCTCACACACACACACACAGTCACAGATACACTGTCTCTCTCTCTTTATCTCTGTCTCTTACACACACCCATATATTGTCTCACACAAACACATAGAAACACACACTCTCTCTCTCACACACACACACTCTTCTTACACAAGTACACAGAGATAAACTCTCACACATACATACTCTCTCACACACACACACAGTCACAGATACACTGTTTCTCTCTCTCTTTATCTCTGTCTCTTACACACACCCATATATTGTCTCACACAAACACATAGAAACACACACTCTCTCTCTCACACACACACACTCTTCTTACACAAGTACACAGAGATAAACTCTCACACATACATACTCTCACACACACACACACAGTCACAGATACACTGTCTCTCTCTCTCTTTATCTCTGTCTCTTACACACACCCATATATTGTCTCACACAAACACATAGAAACACACACTCTCTCTCACACACACACTCTTCTTACACAAGTACACAGGGATAAACTCTCACACATACATACTCTCTCTCACACACACACAGTCACAGATACACACTGTCACACACAGATACTTTCTCACTCACACACACAGAGACACAGATATACACACATACATACATACACGCACACACACACACACACACAGAGATACATATACACACATCCATACACACACACACATATATACACACATACATACAGACATTAATACATACATATACATAAACATACATACATACAGTTACACATATACATACATATGCACACACATATAGATACATATAAATACAAACACACAGTTACACACACACACACACACACACACACGTGCACACACATACATACATACATACATACATACACACACACACACACACAGAGATACATACACACACATCCATACACACACACACATATATACACACATACATACAGACATTAATACATACATATACATAAACATACATACATACAGTTACACATATACATACATATGCACACACATATACATACATATAAATACAAACACACAGTTACACACACACACACACACACACACGTGCACACACATACATACACATACACACAAACAGAAACATGACAAAACAATTACAACAGTCCATATTTTTTTCATAAGAAGATATATAGAAAATAGAAGTCTGTTAAATTAAATATTAGAGCAGTATGGAAAAAAGCACACTGGCTAGTGGGACATACGTATTATGAGACATTACCAGAAATGTAAAGCCATGCATTACAAATACTATTGGAAGCATTTTTTTTTTTAAATATGGCAGATATTAATATTTAAACTAAATTATTGTCCCCACTGGCTGATCTAACCTCATTGAGGATGACTCTCAGTGTCGGACCTAATGAAAAGTGGGCCCTGGTGCAAGAAATGTTTTAGGGCCCCCCAAGCCCAAGACATCTTGCATTTCCATAAAAGCATATAAACAATTTAGGGATATGCCCTTCATATATATGCAGCAATATATTATATATATATATATATATATATATATATATATATATATATATATATATACTGTATGTGTATATATATATATATATATATTTATATTTATATATAAACAGTGTGTGTATGTATGTATATATATAAAACAGAAAATAGGTCAGCATATACATTCTCTATACTCAGTATGTCCACCCATGCCAGAAATCAGAATCAAAAGACATGGCTTCTGTACACCATTGGATTTTTGGTTATACATATTACTTTTTTATTGAAATATGAGAAAAAAAAGTGTTACACACTGGCACATATAGCAAGGAAATAAAATGGAGACTTAAATAAGCATTCACACTATTTCCTTATAGTTTATAGAGACATTAATGGGCAGCAGTAAAGCCAAATCACTGACATGGAGGATTTGTAAAGTCAAGTGAGAGAAGTTCACAGAGACGTTAGAATGCCACCAGTGCAGCAATATATCCTGTCATGTATTTTGCTGAAGGGTTAATCCTACCTGCCACCTGTTTGCATGGATGGAAAAATGAACTTTCCACTAACTTTCTAAAAAGATACTTACAAAAGGGCACTAGGACCATGTTTTTACTTACATTCCATGGAGCAGACTGATCTCTGGCAGACAGCAGCAGGACCCCGTAAATCTGACTATGAGAGGTGACACCGTCTGTGTCTTCTGCTTCACTGATCAGAGCTGAAGCATTCAGAGCAGCTTTACATTTTCTGTATACATCTACATTGTACAGGCGTTTTATAGGTGCTCTGTCTGTTTCACTCGTGATCAGGAATCTCAGGGAAGTGCCATGCATTGCATACGGCTGAACCTGCAGTGACACCTGTCAGCCCCTGGGAAATCTACCAGTCCCGTAAGTGCCTAAATACAAACTAAACAAGTCTGTTTAAGTCTCTTAATTAAGCTCTGCTTTTTTTTTCCTGGGCGCAGTGTGGACTGCAGGTGGATGAAAAACAGAGCACAATTCAGGGACCTAAGCAGACTTTTTGTGCTGCAGCCGGCCCTAATTCCTCCACTGATGGAGCAATTCTGAGGAAAAGTTAGATTTAAAAAATGGTAGGAATATAAAGCAGGGCCCCCTCCACTCAGACCCCGTGGCACCGGCTGCTAGATGTTCCGCCCCTCGGCCCCTGATTACTCTGATTTACTGCAGGATTTCTGAGCACTATATATATATCACCCAGCAGTGATTCTAACCTACTCCCAGCTGATGAGTGGCAAAAACCACGAAACAGTCTGTCCTGGGATGGTTATGAATCACTACACTAACCCTAGCTAAGTTTATAAGCTGTGTGAACAGTGATACTTTGGCATAAAGGGAACCTGCTGAAAAGCAGACTGAAGTAAAAAGATGTGTCATTGTGTACTTAATTTGCATATTTTACCCAGAATCCGTTGCTGCATTGGAAACAGTGTAATTCAGAGGTTTTCTGTGGGAAAACAAGCCTCTGGGCCTGTCTAGATTTGTTAATGAACTACACAATGAGTTATTTTTTCTATATTTTGTGCGTAGTGCAGGATTTTAAACTCGCCTTTTTCTCACCCTAATTTAAAATGTTGTTGTATTCTGCCTGGAATCAACTTCACCCAGCAGTGATTCTAACCTTCTCCCAGCTGATGAGTGGCAAAAACCACGAAACAGTCTGTCCTGGGATGGTTATGAATCACTGCACTAACCCTAGCTAAGTTTATAAGCTGTGTGAATAGCGATACTTTGGCGTAAAGGGAACCTGCTGAAAAGCAGGCTGAAGTAAAAAGGTGTGTCATTGTGTACTTAAATTGCATATCTTACCCAGAATCCTTTGCTGCATTGGAAACAATGTAATTCAGAGGTTTTCTGTGGGAAAGCAAGCCTCTGGTCCTGTCTAGATTTGTTAATGAACTACACAATGAGTTATTTTTATATATATATATATATATATATATATATATATATATATATATATATATATATATATATATTAAAGTAACCACTGTCTTTTGTACTTGACTGTCAGCCCAGATCTTCGTCTTTGACTTTCTGCCTGCTGATGCCGCTTCTTCTTCCTGCTCTATAGCGCAGTCTTCTGTCCTGTCCTGCACAGCACTTGGCTGTCTCCTCCCTCTTCCCCATGTCATGATTGCCATTACATGTCATGGGGTAAAATTGGAGTCAGTGCTGCCACCAGCCTGTGCTGGTGTTGAGGCGGCATGAGGCGTGTGCTGTGTGTGCGATACCAAATAATTGCAATGTCAACTCAATTAATTGAATAATTTAAAGAGTCGCCGGTCGGTCAGCACTGCAGGCCAGGACTTCACTGGGAGGCGCGCTGCCTTTATCCTTAGGCTGCCGCTTAGCCACATGATCATCATCATCGTATCTCTCAGTGTGTCAGCAAAGGATTTAAAAAATAAAAATCGAACAGACAGTAAATATATACACAAACACAATTTAAAAGTAATAAATGCTCTCACAGATACTCCTGACTCTCACTCATCCCAGACAGTCCCTCCTGGTCCTCCAGAATTATAAAAGTGCCGGGGCTTGCGGGGGGGCAGGCGGGGGCAAGCCATTTTTATGGGGGGGGCAAAAGCCCCCCCTAGCCTCCCTGTAGTGACGCCACTGCTGCTGTATACTATTTATTGTGTTACATTTAGCTGTATACACTCTTTATATATATATATATATATATATATATATGTGTATATTTATATATGTGTCACAATGAAACTGCTGTGTACTATTTATTGTATTACATTTAGCTGTATACACTCCTTATACATATATGTGTATATTTATATATGTGTCACAGTGATACTGCTGTGTACTATTTATTGTGTTACATTTAGCTGTATACGCTCTTTATACATATATGTGTATATTTATATATGTGTCACAGTGATACTGCTGTGTACTATTTATTGTGTTACATTTAGCTGTATACGCTCTTTATACATATATGTGTATATTTATATATGTGTCACAGTGATACTGCTGTGTACTATTTATTGTGTTACATTTAGCTGTATATGCTCTTTATACATATATGTGTATATTTATATATGTGTCACAGTGATACTGCTGTATACTATTTATTGTGTTACATTTAGCTGTATATTCTCTTTATACATATATGTGTATTATTATATATGTGTCACAGTGATACTGCTGTGTACTATTTATTGTGTTACATTTAGCTGTATACACTCTTTATACATATATGTGTTTTATTATATATGTGTCACAGTGATACTGCTGTATACTATTTATTGTGTTACATTTAGCTGTGTACGCTCTTTATACATATATGTGTATATTTATATTTGTCTCACAAAGATACTGCTGTATACTATTTATTGTGTTAGATTTAGCTGTATACACTCCTTATACATATATGTGTATATTTATATATGTGTCACAGTGATACTGCTGTGTACTATTTATTGTGTTACATTTAGCTGTATACGCTCTTTATACATATATGTATATTTATATATGTGTCACAGTGATACTGCTGTATACTATTTATTGTGTTACATTTAGCTGTATACACTCTTTATACATATATGTGTATATTTATATATGTGTCACAGTGATACTGCTGTATACTATTTATTGTGTTACATTTAGCTGTATACACTTTTTATACACATATATGTGTATATTTATATATGTGTCACAGTGATGCTGCTGTGTACTATTTATTGTGTTACATTTAGCTGTATACGCTCTTTATACATATATGTGTATATTTATATATATGTCACAGTGATACTGCTGTATACTATTTATTGTGTTACATTTAGCTGTATACACTCTTTATACATATATGTGTATATTTATATATGTGTCACAGTGATACTGCTGTGTACTATTTATTGTGTTACATTTAGCTGTATACGCTCTTTATACATATATGTGTATATTTATATATTTGTCACAGTGATACTGCTGTATACTATTTATTGTGTTACATTTAGCTGTATACACTCTTTATACATATATGTGTATTATTATATGTGTCACAGTGATACTGCTGTATACTATTTATTGTGTTACATTTAGCTGTATACACTCTTTATACATATATGTGTATATTTATATATGTGTCACAGTGATACTGCTGTGTACTATTTATTGTGTTACATTTAGCTGTATACGCTCTTTATAAATATATGTGTATATTTATATATGTGTCACAGTGATACTGCTGTGTACTATTTATTGTGTTACATTTAGCTGTATACACTCTTTATACATATATGTGTATAATATATATGTGTCACAGTGATACTGCTGTGTACTATTTATTGTTTTAAATTTAGCTGTATACGCTCTTTATACATATATGTGTATATTTATATATGTGTCACAGTGATACTGCTGTGTACTATTTATTGTGTTACATTTAGCTGTATACGCACTTTATACATATATGTGTACATTTATATATTTCTCACAGTGATACTGCTGTATACTATTTATTGTGTTACATTTAGCTGTATATGCTCTTTATACATATATGTGTATTATTATATATGTGTCACAGTGATACTGCTGCGTACTATTATTTATTGTGTTACATTTAGCTGTATACACTCTTTATACATATATGTGTATATTTATATTTGTCTCACAGTGATACTGCTGTGTACTATTTATTGTGTTACATTTAGCTGTATACAGTCTTTATACATATATGTGTATATTTATATGTGTGTCACAGTGATACTGCTGTGTACTATTTATTGTGTTACATTTAGCTGTATACAGTCTTTATACATATATGTGTATATTTATATATGTGTCACAGTGATACTGCTGTGTACTATTTATTGTGTTACATTTAGCTGTATACGCTCTTTATACATATATGTTTATATTTATATATGTGTCACAGTGATACTGCTGTGTACTATTTATTGTGTTACATTTAGCTGTATACGCTCTTTATACATATATGTGTATATTTATATATGTGTCACAGTGATACTACTGTGTACTATTTATTGTGTTACATTTAGCTGTATACGCTCTTTATACATATATGTTTATATTTATATATGTGTCACAGTGATACTGCTGTGTACTATTTATTGTGTTACATTTAGCTGTATACACTCTTTATACATATATGTGTATTATTATATATGTGTCACAGTGATACTGCTGTATACTATTTATTGTGTTACATTTAGCTGTATACACTCTTTATACATATATGTGTATTATTATATATGTGTCACAGTGATACTGCTGTATACTATTTATTGTGTTACATTTAGCTGTATACACTCTTTATACATATATGTGTATATTTATATATGTGTCACAGTGATACTGCTGTATACTATTTATTGTGTTACATTTAGCTGTATACGCTCTTTATACATACATGTGTATTATTATATATGTGTCACAGTGATACTGCTTTATACTATTTATTGTGTTACATTTAGCTGTGTACGCTCTTTATACATATATGTGTATATTTATATTTGTCTCACAAAGATACTGCTGTATACTATTTATTGTGTTAGATTTAGCTGTATACGCTCTTTATACATATATGTGTATATTTATATATGTGTCACAGTGATACTGCTGTGTACTATTTATTGTGTTACATTTAGCTGTATACGCTCTTTATACATATATGTGTATATTTATATATGTGTCACAGTGATACTGCTGTATACTATTTATTGTGTTACATTTAGCTGTATACAGTCTTTATACATATATGTGTATATTTATATATGTGTCACAGTGATACTGCTGTATACTATTTATTGTGTTACATTTAGCTGTATACACTTTTTATACACATATATGTGTATATTTATATATGTGTCACAGTGATACTGCTGTGTACTATTTATTGTGTTACATTTAGCTGTATACGCTCTTTATAAATATATGTGTATATTTATATATGTGTCACAGTGATACTGCTGTGTACTATTTATTGTGTTACATTTAGCTGTATACACTCTTTATACATATATGTGTATAATATATATGTGTCACAGTGATACTGCTGTGTACTATTTATTGTGTTAAATTTAGCTGTATACGCTCTTTATACATATATGTGTATATTTATATATGTGTCACAGTGATACTGCTGTGTACTATTTATTGTGTTACATTTAGCTGTATACGCTCTTTATACATATATGTGTACATTTATATATTTCTCACAGTGATACTGCTGTATACTATTTATTGTGTTACATTTAGCTGTATATGCTCTTTATACATATATGTGTATATTTATATATGTGTCACAGTGATACTGCTGTATACTATTTATTGTGTTACATTTAGCTGTATACACTCTTTATACATATATGTGTATATTTATATATGTGTCACAGTGACACTGCTGTATACTATTTATTGTGTTACATTTAGCTGTATATGCTCTTTATACATATATGTGTATTATTATATATGTGTCACAGTGATACTGCTGCGTACTATTATTTATTGTGTTACATTTAGCTGTATACACTCTTTATACATATATGTGTATATTTATATATGTGTCACAGTGATACTGCTGTGTACTATTTATTGTGTTACATTTAGCTGTATACAGTCTTTATACATATATGTGTATATTTATATGTGTGTCACAGTGATACTGCTGTGTACTATTTATTGTGTTACATTTAGCTGTATACACTCTTTATACATATATGTGTATATTTATATATGTGTCACAGTGATACTGCTGTGTACTATTTATTGTGTTACATTTAGCTGTATACAGTCTTTATACATATATGTGTATATTTATATGTGTGTCACAGTGATACTGCTGTGTACTATTTATTGTGTTACATTTAGCTGTATACAGTCTTTATACATATATGTGTATATTTATATATGTGTCACAGTGATACTGCTGTGTACTATTTATTGTGTTACATTTAGCTGTATACACTTTTTATACATATATGTGTATATTTATATATGTGTCACAGTGACACTGCTGTGTACTATTAATTGTGTTACATTTAGCTGTGTACGCTCTTTATACATATATGTTTATATTTATATATGTGTCACAGTGATACTGCTGTGTACTATTTATTGTGTTACATTTAGCTGTATACGCTCTTTATACATATATGTGTATATTTATATAAGTGTCACAGTGATACTGCTGTATACTATTTATTGTGTTACATTTAGCTGTGTACGCTCTTTATACATATATGTGTATATTTATATTTGTCTCACAAAGATACTGCTGTATACTATTTATTGTGTTAGATTTAGCTGTATACACTCCTTATACATATATGTGTATTATTATATATGTGTCACAGTGATACTGCTGTATACTATTTATTGTGTTACATTTAGCTGTGTATGCTCTTTATACATATATGTGTATATTTATATTTGTCTCACAAAGATACTGCTGTATACTATTTATTGTGTTAGATTTAGCTGTATACACTACTTATACATATATGTGTATATTTATATATGTGTCACAGTGATACTGCTGTGTACTATTTATTGTGTTACATTTAGCTGTATACACTCTTTATACATATATGTGTATATTTATATATGTGTCACAGTGATACTGCTGTGTACTATTTATTGTGTTACATTTAGCTGTATACACTCTTTATACATATATGTGTATATTTATATATGTGTCACAGTGATACTGCTGTATACTATTTATTGTGTTACATTTAGCTGTATACGCTCTTTATACATATATGTGTATATTTATATATGTGTCACAGTGATACTGCTGTGTACTATTTATTGTGTTACATTTAGCTGTGTACGCTCTTTATACATATATTTGTATATTTATATATGTGTCACAGTAATACTGCTGTGTACTATTTATTGTGTTACATTTAGCTGTATACACTCTTTATACATATATGTGTATATTTATATATGTTTCACAGTAATACTGCTGTGTACTATTTATTGTGTTACATTTAGCTGTATACGCTCTTTATACATATATGTGTATATTTATATATGTGTCACAGTGATACTGCTGTGTACTATTTATTGTGTTACATTTAGCTGTATACACTCTTTATACATATATGTGTATATTTATATATGTTTCACAGTAATACTGCTGTGTACTATTTATTGTGTTACATTTAGCTGTATACGCTCTTTATACATATATGTGTATATTTATATATGTGTCACAGTGATACTGCTGTGTACTATTTATTGTGTTACCTTTAGCTGTATACACTCTTTATACATATATGTGTATTATTATATATGTGTCACAGTGATACTGCTGTATACTATTTATTGTGTTACATTTAGCTGTGTACGCTCTTTATACATATATGTGTATATTTATATATGTGTCACAGTGATACTACTGTGTACTATTTATTGTGTTACATTTAGCTGTATACGCTCTTTATACATATATGTGTATATTTATATATGTGTCACAGTGATACTGCTGTATACTATTTATTGTGTTACATTTAGCTGTATACAGTCTTTATACATGTATGTGTATATTTATATATGTGTCACAGTGATACTGCTTTGTACTATTTATTGTGTTACATTTAGCTGTATACGCTCTTTATACATATATGTGTATATTTATATATGTGTCACAGTGATACTGCTGTGTACTATTTATTGTGTTACATTTAGCTGTATACACTCTTTATACATATATGTGTATATTTATATATGTGTCACAGTGATACTGCTGTGTACTATTTATTGTGTTACATTTAGCTGTATACGCTCTTTATACATATATGTGTATATTTATATATGTGTCACAGTGATACTGCTGTGTACTATTTATTGTGTTACATTTAGCTGTATATGCTCTTTATACATATATGTGTATATTTATATATGTGTCACAGTGATACTGCTGTATACTATTTATTGTGTTACATTTAGCTGTATACACTCTTTATATATATATATATATATATATATATATATATACATATATGTGTATATTTATATATGTGTCACAGTGCTACTGCTGTATTCTATTTATTGTGTTACATTTAGCTGTATACGCTCATTATACATATATGTGTATATTTATATATGTGTCACAGTGATACTGCTGTGTACTATTTATTGTGTTAAATTTAGTTGTATACACTCTTTATACATATATGTGTATATTTATATATGTGTCACAGTGATACTGCTGTGTACTATTTATTGTGTTACATTTAGCTGTATACACTTTTTTATACATATATGTGTATATTTATATATGTGTCAGTGATACTGCTGTGTACTATTTATTGTGTTACATTTAGCTGTATATGCTCTTTATACATATATGTGTATATTTATATATGTGTCACAGTGATACTGCTGTGTACTATTTATTGTGTTACATTTAGCTGTATACACTCTTTATACATATATGTGTATTATTATATGTGTCACAGTGATACTGCTGTATACTATTTATTGTGTTACATTTAGCTGTGTACGCTCTTTATACATATATGTGTATATTTATATATGTGTCACAGTGATACTGCTGTGTACTATTTATTGTGTTACATTTAGCTGTATACACTCTTTATACATATATGTGTATATTTATATATGTCTCACAGTGATACTGCTGTGTACTATTTATTGTGTTACATTTAGCTGTATACACTCTTTATACAAATATGTGTATTATTATATGTGTCACAGTGATACTGCTGTATACTATTTATTGTGTTACATTTAGCTGTGTATGCTCTTTATACATATATGTGTATATTTATATATGTGTCACAGTGATACTGCTGTCTACTATTTATTGTGTTACATTTAGCTGTATACACTCTTTATACATATATGTGTATATTTATATATGTGTCACAGTGATACTGCTGTGTACTATTTATTGTGTTACATTTAGCTGTATACACTCTTTATACATATATGTGTATATTTATATATGTGTCACAGTAATACTGCTGTGTACTATTTATTGTGTTACATTTAGCTGTATACACTCTTTATACATATATGTGTATATTTATATATGTGTCACAGTGATACTGCTGTGTACTATTTATTGTGTTACATTTAGCTGTATACGCTCTTTATACATATATGTGTATATTTATATATGTGTCACAGTGATACTGCTGTGTACTATTTATTGTGTTACATTTAGCTGTATACGCTCTTTATACATATATGTGTATATTTATATATGTGTCACAGTGATACTGCTGTGTACTATTTATTGTGTTACATTTAGCTGTATACGCACTTTATACATATATGTGTATATTTATATATGTCTCACAGTGATACTGCTGTGTACTATTTATTGTGTTACATTTAGCTGTATACACTCTTTATACATATATGTGTATTATTATATATGTGTCACAGTGATACTGCTGTGTACTATTTATTGTGTTACATTTAGTTGTATACACTCTTTATACATATATGTGTATATTTATATATGTCTCACACTTATACTGCTGTATACTATTTATTGTGTTACATTTAGCTGTATACACTCTTTATACATATATGTGTATATTTATATATGTGTCACAGTGATACTGCTGTATACTATTTATTGTGTTACATTTAGCTGTATACACTCTTTATACATATATGTGTATATTTATATATGTGTCACAGTGATACTGCTGTGTACCATTTATTGTGTTAAATTTAGTTGTATACACTCTTTATACATATATGTGTATATTTATATATGTTTCACAGTAATACTGCTGTGTACTATTTATTGTGTTACATTTAGCTGTATACACTCCTTATACATATATGTGTATATTTATATATGTGTCACAGTGATACTGCTGTATACTATTTATTGTGTTACATTTAGCTGTATACACTCTTTATACATATATGTGTATTATTATATATGTGTCACAGTGATACTGCTGTATACTATTTATTGTGTTACATTTAGCTGTATACGCTCTTTATACATATATGTGTATATTTATATATGTGTCACAGTGATACTACTGTGTACTATTTATTGTGTTACATTTAGCTGTATACGCTCTTTATACATATATGTGTATATTTATATATTTCTCACAGTGATACTGCTGTATACTATTTATTGTGTTACATTTAGCTGTATACGCTCCTTATACATATATGTGTATATTTATATATGTGTCACAGTGATACTGCTGTGTACTATTTATTGTGTTACATTTAGCTGTATACACTCTTTATACATATATGTGTATATTTATATATGTGTCACAGTGATACTGCTGTATACTATTTATTGTGTTACATTTAGCTGTATACACTCTTTATACATATATGTGTATAATATATATGTGTCACAGTGATACTGCTGTGTACTATTTATTGTGTTACATTTAGCTGTATACGCTCTTTATACATATATGTGTATATTTATATATTTGTCACAGTGATACTGCTGTATACTATTTATTGTGTTACATTTAGCTGTATACACTCTTTATACATGTATGTGTATATTTATATATGTGTCACAGTGATACTGCTGTGTACTATTTATTGTGTTACATTTAGCTGTATACAGTCTTTATACATATATGTGTATATTTATATATCTCACACTTATACTGCTGTATACTATTTATTGTGTTACATTTAGCTGTATACACTCTTTATACATATATGTGTATATTTATATATGTGTCACAGTGACACTGCTGTGTACTATTTATTGTGTTACATTTAGCTGTATACGCTCTTTATACATATATGTGTATATTTATATATGTGTCACAGTGATACTGCTGTGTACTATTTATTGTGTTACATTTAGCTGTATACACTCTTTATACATATATGTGTATATTTATATATGTGTCACAGTGATACTGCTGTGTACTATTTATTGTGTTACATTTAGCTGTATACACTCTTTATACATATATGTGTATATTTATATATGTGTCACAGTGATACTGCTGTGTACTATTTATTGTGTTACATTTAGCTGTATACGCTCTTTATACATATATGTGTATATTTATATATGTGTCACAGTGATACTGCTGTGTACTATTTATTGTGTTACATTTAGCTGTATACGCTCTTTATACATATATGTGTATATTTATATATGTGTCACAGTGATACTGCTGTGTACTATTTATTGTGTTACATTTAGCTGTATACACTCTTTATACATATATGTGTATATTTATATATGTGTCACAGTGATACTGCTGTGTACTATTTATTGTGTTACATTTAGCTGTATACGCTCTTTATACATATATGTGTATATTTATATATGTGTCACAGTGATACTGCTGTGTACTATTTATTGTGTTACATTTAGCTGTATATGCTCTTTATACATATATGTGTATATTTATATATGTGTCACAGTGATACTGCTGTATACTATTTATTGTGTTACATTTAGCTGTATACGCTCTTTATACATATATTTGTATATTTATATATGTGTCACAGTGATACTGCTGTGTACTATTTATTGTGTTACATTTAGCTGTATACACTCTTTATACATATATGTGTATATTTATACATGTGTCACAGTGATACTGCTGTATACTATTTATTGTGTTACATTTAGCTGTATACACTTTTTATACATATATGTGTATATTTATATATGTGTCACAGTGATACTGCTGTGTACTATTTATTGTGTTAGATTTAGCTGTATACGCTCTTTATACATATATGTGTATATTTATATATGTGTCACAGTGATACTGCTGTGTACTATTTATTGTGTTACATTTAGCTGTATACACTCTTTATACATATATGTGTATATTTATATATGTGTCACAGTGATACTGCTGTGTACTATTTATTGTGTTACATTTAGCTGTATACACTTTTTATACACATATATGTGTATATTTATATATGTGTCACAGTGATACTGCTGTATACTATTTATTGTGTTACATTTAGCTGTATACACTCTTTATACATATATGTGTATATTTATATATGTGTCACAGTGATACTGCTGTGTACTATTTATTGTGTTACATTTAGCTGTATACACTCTTTATACATATATGTGTATATTTATATATGTGTCACAGTGATACTGCTGTGTACTATTTATTGTGTTACATTTAGCTGTATACACTTTTTATACACATATATGTGTATATTTATATATGTGTCACAGTGATACTGCTGTATACTATTTATTGTGTTACATTTAGCTGTATACACTCTTTATACATATATGTGTATATTTATATATGTGTCACAGTGATACTGCTGTATACTATTTATTGTGTTACATTTATCTGTATACGCTCTTTATACATATATGTGTATATTTATATATGTGTCACAGTTATACTGCTGTATACTATTTATTGTATTACATTTAGCTGTATACACTCTTTATACATATATGTGTATATTTATATATGTGTCACAGTGATACTGCTGTGTACTATTTATTGTGTTACATTTAGCTGTATACGCTCTTTATACATATATGTGTATATTTATATATGTGTCACAGTGATACTGCTGTGTACTATTTATTGTGTTACATTTAGCTGTATACACTCCTTATACATATATGTGTATATTTATATATGTCTCCCTGTGATACTGCTGTGTACTATTTATTATGTTACATTTAGCTGTATACAATATTTATACATATATGTGTATATTTATATATGTCTCACAGTGATACTGCTGTGTGCTATTTATTGGGGTCACATTGTGTGACTAACGCTCTTTAAGACATAATAAGATTTCCCGTTTGTCATCTTCTTTTTTATTTTTTAAATCTTTGCTGTGATTTATAAATACTGTCAGGCTTCATATCTAGAACTGTATGGAATTATATATACAAATCTGACATTACTTTACAAAGTGCATCACTTAGGATTTTGACCACTATTTTTATAAATATTTTTTTCATTACTATCTTCAGAATTTTCTGCAGAAAATGATTAGGACATTCATAGAGCTCTCATATTAAAGTTAAGGGAACGTCCCAGATCTATTTTGTTGAATGTGCACCTCTATCTCATCTTTAGGTCTGGTGTGTATTATCCTTTTACATATTAAACACAAACACAGAAGTTTTATACACACTTATGTTTACTTGTCTACATGTGACAGCGAGAACACAATATTCTTATTGGCTGCTATAGTATGAGACCTGGGGCTCAGGCCTGGAAACGGGGCCAGGTTTTAATGGTGTTGTAGAAGGTGTTCCCAGGACAGTCAGTGGCGGTGACATTGCGGTGTCCCTTCAGGATGTAGGCAGATTTAATGTAACCTTTGGAGACCCCACAGCTGATCAGGGCTTTAACTGCGTTCTGGGCTGCAGTGTTGGGGTTATGGTCTTGAGAATGCAAAAGAAAATACAAGAATTTAGTGTTCGGTCTCTCTTCCTAGTGTAGTCAGTAATCTTATAAACACAAGGGAATACAGTGCAGGGGAGAGGCCTATCTTATGGGCAAAAGTATAGGAGGAAACATTCTAGGGTTGGTTACAGATGGAAGTGTGGTGTGTATATTCTTTGTACAGATAGTTATGTTCTACAGATGGTAAGAACTCACAAAATCAGTGTAGTGACCATGTTATGTGTTTATGGAGATATAGACAGAATGAGAGACACTTATATATAAATATAAATACTCTGTCATCATCAGATGCCCTCTACTTACTAATGAAAGATCCAAAAACGCTGATTCCAATAGAGTTTGAGTTGTAATTTGGGGCATGAGCTCCAACTGATGTCCAACCGCGACCTTCATATACATTTCCGTCCTCACCAACCAGGAAGCTGTTTATATAAGAGCATAAAAAGACAGATAATCAGCCTTTGGCTAGGAGACAAGGAGTGTATATAAATTATAGATATATAGATAATCAGTATTTGGCTAGGAGACAAGGAGTGTATATAAATGATAGATAAACACATAGAGAACCAGCCTTTGGCTAGGAGACAAGGAGTGTATATAAATGATAGATATATAGATAGAGAATCAGCCTTTGACTAGGAGACAAGGAGTGTATATAAATGATAGATAGATATATAGATACATAATCAGTTTTTGGCTAGGAAACAAGGAGTGTATATAAATGATAGATATATAGATAGAGAATCAGCCTTTGACTAGGAGACAAGGAGTGTATATAAATGATAGATATATAGATAGAGAATCAGCCTTTGACTAGGAGACAAGGAGTGTATATAAATGATAGATAGATATATAGATACATAATCAGTTTTTGGCTAGGAAACAAGGAGTGTATATAAATGATAGATATATAGATAGAGAATCAGCCTTTGGCTAGGAGACAAGGAGTGTATATAAATGATAGATAGATAGATAGAGAATCAGCCTTTGGCTAGGAGACAAGGAGTGTATATAAATGATAGATAGATAGATAGATAGATAGATAGATAGATAGATAGATAGATAGATAGAGAATCAGCCTTTGGCTAGGAGACAAGGAGTGTATATAAATGATAGATAGATAGATAGATAGATAGATAGATAGAGAATCAGCCTTTGGCTAGGAGACAAGGAGTGTATATAAATGATAGATACATAGATAGAGAATCAGCCTTTGGCTAGGAGACAAGGAGTGTATATAAATGATAGATATATAGACCGAGAATCAGCCGTTGGCTAGGAGACAAGGAGTGTATATAAATGATAGATTTATAGATAGAGAATCAGCCTTTGGCTAGGAGAGTAGGAGACAAGGAGTGTATATAAATGATAGATAGATAGATAGATAGATAGATAGAGAATCAGCCTTTGGCTAGGAGACAAGGAGTGTATATAAATGATAAATATATAGATAGAGAATCAGCCTTTGGCTAGGAGACAAAGAGTGTATATAAATGATAGATATATAGATAGAGAATCAGCCTTTGGCTAGGCGACAAGGAGTGTATATAAATGATAGATATATAGATAGAGAATCAGCCTTTGGCTAGGAGACAAAGAGTGTATATAAATGATAGATATATAGATAGAGAATCAGCCTTTGGCTAGGCGACAAGGAGTGTATATAAATGATAGATATATATATAGATAGAGAATCAGCCTTTGGCTAGGAGACAAGGAGTGTATATAAATGATAGATATATAGATAGAGAATTAGCCTTTGGCTATGAGACAAGGAGTGTATATAAATGATAGATATATAGATAGAGAATCAGCCTTTGGCTAGGAGACAAGGAGTGTATATAAATGATAGATATATAGACAGAGAATCAGCCGTTGGCTAAGAGACAAGGAGTGTATATAAATGATAGATATATAGATAGAGAATCAGCCTTTGGCTAGGAGAGTAGGAGACAAGGAGTGTATATAAATGATAGATAGATAGATAGATAGATAGATGATAGAGAATCAGCCTTTGGCTAGGAGACAAGGAGTGTATATAAATGATAAATATATAGATAGAGAATCAGCCTTTGGCTAGGAGAAAAGGAGTGTATATAAATGATAGATATATAGATAGAGAATCAGCCTTTGGCTAGGAGACAAGGAGTGTATATAAATGATAGATATATAGATAGAGAATCAGCCTTTGGCTAGGCGACAAGGAGTGTATATAAATGATAGATAGATAGAGAATCAGCCTTTGGCTAAGAGACAAGGGGGGTAGTTATCAAGCCGTCAACCTCAAATACGCTGGAATTCCGCAGCGTATTTGTGGTGAGGCTGATTCGCCTTAGTTATCAAAGGCTAAAGACCGGCAAAAGTAGAATTTTGTGACGTAAACTTCGATCCGCCGGACTCAGTCCGACACAGATCGATTCTTACGTCACTCCAGATGTTCCGCACACAAGTGCGGCACAATCTCACTACTTTTGCTAGTTATCAAAAAACTAGCAGGTACGCTCGGCACTTTTACGGCCCAGCGTACCTGGTTTTCAAACCGCCACCCTGGAGGTGGCGGATCCCATAGGAATCAATGGGAGTCTGACCATAGCGAAAGTACAAGTTCGCTGCTGACAGACATCCCATTGATTCCTATGGGAGCTGTCTACACCTAACACCCTAACATGTACCCCGAGTCTAAACACCGCTAATCTGACCCCCCCTACACCGCCGCAACTAAAAAAAGTTATTACCCCCTAAACCGCCGCTCCCGGAGCCCACCGCAAGCTACTCTATACATATTAACCCTTAAACCTCCGCTCCCGGAGCCCACCGCAACTATAATAAGTGTATTAACCCCTAAACCGCCGCTCCCGGAGCCCACCGCAAGCTACTCTATACCTACTAACCCCTAAACCGCCGCTCCCGGAGCCCACCGCCACCTACATGATACCTAGTAACCCCTTATCCTGCCCCCCCTATAATAAAGTTATTAACCCCTATCCTGCTGATCCCGCACCTCGCCGCAAATAAATAAATAGTTTAACCCCTAAACCGCCGCTCCCTGAACCCGCCGCAACCTATATTAAATTTATTAACCCCTATCCTGCCCCCCCTACACCGTCGCCACCTATAATAAATTTATTAACCCCTATCCTGCCCCCCACTACACCGCCGCCACTGTAATAAAATTATTAACCCCTAAACCTAAGTCTAACACTAACCCTAACACCCCCCTAACTTAAATATTAATTAAATAAATCTAAATAATATTTCTATTATTAACTAAGTTAATCCTATTTAAAACTAAATACTTACCTATAAAATAAACCCTAATATAGCTACAATATAAATAATAATTATATTGTAGCTATTTTAGGATTTATTTTTATTTTACAGGTAACTTTCAATTTATTTTAACTAGGTACAATAGCTATTAAATAGTTATTAACTATTTAATAGCTTACCTAGCTAAAATAAAGAGAAATTTACCTGTAAAATAAAAACTAACCTAAGTTACAATTACACCTAACACTACACTATACTTTAATAAATTATTCCTATTTAAAACTAAATACTTACCTGTAAAATAAACCCTAAGATAGCTACAATGTAATTCATAATTACATTGTAGCTATTTTAGGATTTATATTTATTTTACAGGTAACTTTGTATTTATTTTAGCTAGTTAGAATAGTTATTAAATAGTTATTAACTATTTAATAACTACCTAGCTAAAAGAAATACAAAATTACCTGTAAAATAAATCCTAACCTAAGTTACAATTAAACCTAACACTACACTATCATTAAATTAATTAAATAAACTACCTACAAATAACTACAATTAAATACAATTACATAAACTAACTAAAGTACAAAAAATAAAAAAAGCTAAGTTACAAAAAATAAAAAAAATAAGTTACAAACATTTAAAAAAATATTACAACAATTTTAAGCTACTTACACCTAATCTAAGCCCCCTAATAAAATAACAAACCCCCCCAAAATAAAAAAATGCCCTACCCTATTCTACATTAAAAAAGTTCAAAGCTCTTTTACCTTACCAGCCCTTAAAAGGGCCTTTTGTGGGGGCATGCCCCAAAGAGTTCAGCTCTTTTGCCTGTAAAAGAAAAATACAACTCCCCCCCAACATTAAAACCCACCACCCACATACCCCTAATCTAACCCAAACCCCCCTTAAAATAACCTAACACTAATCCCCTGAAGATCATCCTACCTTGTCTTCACTCAGCCGAGCCACCGATGGAACTGAAGAGGACATCCGGACCGGCAGAAATGATCATCCAAGGGGCGCTGAAGAAATCTTCCATCCGATGAAGTGATCCTCCAAGCGGCGCTGAAGAAATCTTCCATCCGGGCGAGGTCATCTTCCAAGAGGCGCTGAAGAAGTCTTCTATCTGGGCGAGGTCATCTTCGAAGCCGGGTCTTGAATCTTCATCCCGCCGACGCGGAACATCCTTCTTTCCCGACGGACTACCGACGAATGAAGGCTCCTTTAAGGGACGTCATCCAAGATGGCGTCCCTTCAATTCCGATTGGCTGATAGGATTCTATCAGCCAATCGGAATTAAGGTAGGAAAAATCTGATTGGCTGATGGAATCAGCCAATCAGATTCAAGTTCAATCCGATTGGCTGATCCAATCAGCCAATCAGATTGAGCTCGCATTCTATTGGCTGATCAGAACAGCCAATAGAATGCGAGCTCAATGTAGAATAGGGTAGGGCATTTTTTTATTTTGGGGGGGTTTGTTATTTTATTAGGGGGCTTAGATTAGGTGTAAGTAGCTTAAAATTGTTGTAATATTTTTTTCAATGTTTGTAACTTATTTTTTTTATTTTTTGTAACTTAGCTTTTTTTATTTTTTGTACTTTAGTTAGTTTATGTAATTGTATTTAATTGTAGTTATTTGTAGTTAATTTATTTAATTAATTAAATGATAGTGTAGTGTTAGGTTTAATTGTAACTTAGGTTAGGATTTATTTTACAGGTAATTTTGTATTTCTTTTAGCTAGGTAGTTATTAATAGTTAATTACTATTTAATAACTATTCTAACTAGCTAAAATAAATACAAAGTTACCTGTAAAATAAATATAAATCCTAAAATAGCTACAATGTAATTATGAATTACATTGTAGCTATCTTAGGGTTTATTTTACAGGTAAGTATTTAGTTTTAAATAGGAATAATTTATTTAAGTATAGTGTAGTGTTAGGTGTAATTGTAACTTAGGTTAGTTTTTATTTTACAGGTAAATTTCTCTTTATTTTACTAGGTAGCTATTAAATAGTTAATAACTATTTAATAGCTATTGTACCTAGTTAAAATAAATTGAAAGTTAGCTGTAAAATAAAAATAAATCCTAAGATAGCTACAATATAATTATTATTTATATTGTAGCTATATTAGGGTTTATTTTATAGGTAAGTATTTAGTTTTAAATAGGATTAACTTAGTTAATAATAGAAATATTATTTAGATTTATTTAATTAATATTTAAGTTAGGGGGGTGTTAGGGTTAGTGTTAGACTTAGGTTTAGGGGTTAATAATTTTATTACAGTGGCGGCGGTGTAGTGGGGGGCAGGATAGGGGTTAATAAATTTATTATAGGTGGCGACGGTGTAGGGGGGGCAGGATAGGGGTTAATAAATTTAATATAGGTTGCGGCGGGTTCAGGGAGTGGCGGTTTAGGGGTTAATACATTTAGCAGAGTTGCGGCAGGGTCTAGGAGCGGCGGTTTAGGGGTTAATACATTTAGCAGAGTTGCGGCAGGGTCTAGGAGCGGCGGTTTAGTGGTTAATACATTTTTAATAGTTGCGGCAGGGTCTAGGAGCGGCGGTTTAGGGGTTAAGACTTTTATTATAGTTGCGGTGGGCTCCGGGAGCGGCGGTCTAGGGGTTAGTAACTTTATTTAGTTGCGGGGGGCTCCGGGGGCGCCGGTATAGGGGGTAGAACAGTGTAGTTTAGTGTGAGTGCTTAGTGACAGGCTAGCAATAAAGCTGTGAAAAAGCCGAAGAGCAGCGAGATCGGATGAGTGATAACTCTCACAGTCCGCTGCTCATCGCCCCGCGGCTTTTTGACAGCTTTATTTGATAACTTAGGCGTATTTTTTCAGGTCCGCGGCGGCGAAGGTAGGCGAGCTTAGGCGGGCGTATTGGGCCGGCGAAGGCAGAAAAGTTGACGGCTTGATAACTACCCCCCAAGGAGTGTATATAAATGATAGATATATAGATAGATAATCAGCCTTTGGCTAGGAGACAAGGAGTGTATATAAATGATAGATAGATAGATAGATAGATAGATAGATAGATAGATAGAGAATCAGCCTTTGGCTAGGAGACAAGGAGTGTATATAAATGATAGATAGATAGATAGAGAATCAGCCTTTGGCTAGGCGACAAGGAGTGTATATAAATGATAGATAGATATATAGATAGAGAATCAGCCTTTGTCTAAGAGACAAGGAGTGTATATAAATGATAGATATATAGATAGATAATCAGCCTTTGGCTAGGAGACAAGGAGTGTATATAAATGATAGATAGATAGATAGATAGATAGATAGATAGATAGATAGATAGATAGATAGATAGAGAATCAGCCTTTGGCTAGGAGACAAGGAGTGTAAATAAATAATAGATAGATAGATAGATAGATAGATGATAGATAGATAGATAGATAGATAGTATACCAACATAAGATTGCAATAGCACTACACAAATAGCATGGGGATGCCTTATATGGATTTTATTGTAATTTACCTTCAGGCGAGAGTGCTAGTGCATATACAGAATTTGCAGAATTGAGTAAAAATTAATTGGATTAAAAAGAAGCACTGGGATAGCATTTCTGTCTCCCCTTATGTTAAAGGGACAGTCTAGGCCAAAATAAACTTTTATGATTCAGATAGAGCATGTAATTTTAAACAATTTTCCAATTTACTTTTATCACCTATTTTGCTTTGTTCTCTTGGTATTCTTAGTTGAAAGCTTAACCTAGGAGGTTCATATGCTAATTTCTTAGACCTTGAAGGCCACCTCTTTTCAGAATGCATTTTAACAGTTTTTCACCACTAGAGGGTGTTAGTTCATGTATTTCATATAGATAACACTGTGCTTGTGCATGTGAAGTTATCTGGGAGCAGGCACTGATTGGCTAGACTACAAGTCTGTCAAAAGAACTGAAAAAAGGGGCAGTTTGAAGAGGCTTAGATACAAGATAATCACAGAGGTTAAAAGTATATTAATATAACTGTGTTGGTTATGCAAAACTGGGAAATGGGTAATAAAGGGATTATCTATCTTTTAAAACAATAACAATTCTGGTGTAGACTGTCCCTTTAAGGACATCATGTTATAAGGGGTAATGAACTAGGTATTCATTTAAAACATAACTTTTAATACAAATATAAATGTTAAAACAAAATGTGTAAAATTAAAAACACAAACAAGATTCAGTGATGCATTATCACAATACTCGTTTTGCACTGCAGTAGGTCAGGTGGTAACTATAGAAAGCTATATAGTGTAATTAGCCAAAACCCAATACATTTAGGAATAGTGCTAGTCAGCATAGGACCTTTCAGAGTTTAATATCACTACTCTGTCCTTTAGATAGTGTTGTATAGTAATCTGGTTGCCACAATAGGATGGTCCTAATAGGGCACTGAATTCATTTTCTGTTATTAAGGGATTTCTATATACACTTGTGCAGCATAAACCTGTTGGATCTAAATATTGGAATTGGAATATCTTCTAGACCTTACTATGGAAATGTGGTGCAGACCACAGACAAACCAAGTAAGTATCGTTATAGGTTAATGTGAAGCACTATATACGCCCATGGAGTATTCAGAACTATGTAATAGGTTACTGAGGTATTGCTCTTGCATGTCTTTATCGATATTACCAAGTGTCTTCGGGTTAATTCTAGTTCTATTTCTATGGAAATTGGAGTTGCATTGATATAACCAAAGACTTATAAGGTTAGCTAGCTCTGGGACTCACGGTGTATCCTAATTGTGTTTTTGTTAAATGGTTACACACTAAATGTGGACACAAAGGAATAATAAGTGTTGCACTAGATTAATATGCAACATAGTATACGCTCACAGCATGACAAAAGCAGGTGAAGTAAATAAATACGGCAATCTGAAATTGCTCCACTATTGCTATTGTGCGCTTCTCCAGTTGTTAGCTATAAATGTTTGCATATATGTCAGCAGGCACTAACCCGTTAACAGTTTAGGTTATTTTGTGTTCACACAATAAAAATACAAACTCGGGTATGATTAAATCATTATGTATACTTTGCCCTAAGCATCAGTTATTTTCACCATTACGTGGTTTAATACAGCGTAAATGTCTTAATTGCTTTGGCTATGTAGTGACATATATTGGTATACAGTTCACCATATATTTATAGTTTCACCTTTAAATAGTTGGATGTGGCTAAAAGAAGAGCCAGAACAACTCAAAGATCCGAACTGCTGAAAGTCCAAAATAAAAGCTCTGACAATAAGACCGACTGGTATTAACCTACAACCAACAAACCAAACAAATTGTAAACATAAACAGAATTGGCACATACTGCAAGCTGATCCCCTATTAAGAGATCTAATTGGGGAGAGAGTAGAAATTAGCTATAGGAGAGCGAGGAACTTAAAAGAGATCCTAAGTCCCAGTCACTATGTAAAGAAGACCAAGAAATCAAAACCAGTGGAACAAGGATCGTTCTCTTGTGGCAATTGCTGCTCTTCATTTAGCCATATGATAAAGAAAAAAATGATTACAAATAGGTTTGGTAAACAACATACAATTAAAACTTACATCAGTTGTAATACCACTGAGTCATTTATGCTCATCAATGTAAATGTCCACGAACTTATATTGGTATGACAACAAGGAAACTGCATACCAGAATCATGGAACACCTTCAAAATAGACGTAATGCCCCCAAAGATCTTTCTAAAGACAAAAAAATCACATCCGTAGCTTCTCATTTTTTTTAGACTTCATCAATCCAAAACAGCAGAACTAAAATATTATGGTATACAAAAAATGTCATTGGGGATAAGAGGAGGTGACCTTGAAAAGGCCAGATGGATATACCTAATGGATAGTGTACATCCCAAAGGTCTAAACGAACAGAACAGAAATTATTGGGGAAAGGATTCAAATTTGCCCCACAAAGCCAACCAAACAGCTTTGAAATATTTATTGATTTGCAGAAGAATTTAAGGAAATTAACCTTACAGCGTTATTTTTTGAAAAACAACTTTAGGAATAATAAGGAAAATACATCCCATGTAACCTTAAAAGAGATTGATTATAAATCATTAAGTACTCTTGTTAGCCTGGGAGAAGAAGCAAATCAGAACACACAGTATACTGAGGGATGTGCTGATGATCAGGAACTATTACGCATGAAAACGATATCTCCATCAAACATAGTCATTTTAAACGTCCATCTTCTTTTAACCCTATTTTTGCACAGGGTAAGTACATTCCAGTGTTCAATGAAATAGTGAAGGAGGAGTTCAGGAATTACTTTAAGACCCAATCTAAGAATGGTAAATTCAAAAATAAAGATAATCTCAACCACCAAGAAAGGAAAGCACTTGATTCATTGAAACTTGACACAGAACTAACCATCAGGCAAGCTGACAAGGGGGGTGGGATTGTTATCCAGGATCGTGATATATATTTGATGGAAGCCTACAGGTTACTAAGCTGTAGTGATACATACACAAAACTTGATAAAGAGCCCACTCATCAGTACAGTCAAGAGTTGAATACTTTTATATCTAAGGGAAGAGAGGATGACATTTTGAATACGGAGGAGGCCAACTTCATTTTGATTTCTTGTCCTGTTGCACCTTTATTTTACCATCTACCAAAGGTGCATAAGATTTTACAGAACCCACCGGGGAGACCTATCATCTCTGGGGTGGGTTCTTTGATGAGTAATCTATCCTGCTACCTTGATTGGTTTTTACAACCAACTGTTAAACTCATTAAATCATATCTGAAGGCCACTACAGAGACTATAAAAATATTTGAAGGACTGAACTGGGATGATAATTATTTTTTTCATCTCATGCGATGTTACATTCCTGTACACGAACATTCCGCATGTGCAGGGTGTAAAAGCATTTGAGGAATTTTACCATCTGCCCAAGTCCAGTTTCTAGCCAGGGGGATTGAATTCATACTATTCCACAACTTCTCTTTTGAAGGTAAATATCAACAAATTCAGGGAACTGCCATGGGGACATCCATGGCCCCCTCTTATGCCAACATTTATATGGCAGCCTTTGAGGAGGAGTATGTGTGGAACAATAACCCCTTTGAGAAGAATGTCTTGATGTACCATAGATATATCGACAACATAATTATGATTTGGAAGGGAGAGGAGAAGTAAGCCCTAGATTTTATGATATATAAAAAATATGAATAGAAACAGCTTTAATCTAGAGTTTACAGGTAAAGTAAATTATAAACAGATGGAATTTGCTCTTGTATGTAAATGGAACTACAAATAAAATAGCAGTAAAGAACTATAGAAAAACTACAGACAGTAACGGATTCTTAAATGCAGAAAGTGGACATTTGCCCCAATGGAAAAACAGCATACCATTGGGTCAATTTTTAAGAATCTAGAAATTGCACTGCTTTAGATAACTTTGAAAAAGAAGCTGATATTCTTGAACAGAAGTTCCTGCAGAAAGGGTATGAAAGTGAGTTAATTCAAAGAGCAAGAGAAGACAGTAGGAGTAGGAAAATAGAAGACCTATTAGTAAACAAAGATAAAAATAATTTTAATAGAACTAGAACAGGAGTAAATTGTATCACTACATATAATTCGGGGGCTGGTTTCATTAAATCAACCCTGAAGAAGCACTGGAATATTCTGATAACGGATCCCATTTTGGGGCCCCATCTGGATAAAAACCCTGTTACAATTTTTAAGAAAAACAAGAATATTAAGAATATATTGGCCCCCTCCAAATTAAGGTCTAAGAAATCAACCAATAAAGGGAACCTCTCAGCGTGGGGTACCAACAAAGGTGGAACATTTAAATGCGGCAGATTGAACTGCTGTATGTGTGGGCTAATCAGAAAAGGAGATTCTATCAGTAATTGGGACCAGACGAAGGAATTCAAAATTAAAGACAAGGCCTCCTGTGTGTCCATATACGCGGTGTATTGCCTAACCTGCGAGTGCAATAAGATCTATGTGGGCAGGACCAAGAGAAAGGTAAAGCGCAGCATATATGAACACATAGATAATATAAAAAGAGTCTATGAGAATCACAGTATCTCTGAGCATTTTAAAATCACACATGGGCAGAATCCTAATAACCTTTCAGTTAGAGTCTTAGAGATAATACCAGCTTCTGTGGTCAATGAACAGCAAAGACTTATGAGACTTAGACAATGTGAAACAAAATGGATCCATTTATTAGATTGTATGACACCTAAAGGGCTTAATATAGACCTGGACTTACAGGCCTTTATGACATGAATATACTGTAAATAAATTATACAGGAAACCCTCCTAGGTGCATACTAAAATGTGAAAAATAGTCATATTTATTTATTAACTTTTAAGTCATTTTAATGAACTATGGTATACCATGTTTTATTATGTAATTCACAAGAAGGTATATGTATTTTAATTGTTTTTTTAAAAATATAGGGACGGTATCTTTGTAATCCTTTGTATTATTATCTAAAATTGCTTAAGCAGTATATATGTATTAGATATGATAAGGTATGAATCCTATTGTTTCTTTCTGAAAAAGATGGTTTCATAAAGATGTTACCTTGTAAATGCTCGTTTAATATCTGACTTAGTTGTATAAGTATAGTTTAACATATGATGTTACTTCTTTAAGATGCTCGTTTAACATTTGTCTATGTGTATAAGCTTGCTGATATTAGAATAGGTGTTATACAGTCCGGTCCGAGAGAAAGGATTGGACAACGTCATGATGACGATGGTTATTTGCTTACCCTGGTTTAGAGGCCGGTCCGGATTGTCTAAATGGATTGGCCGGTGGTATAATGCAGTGTTGGTCTAAAGGGGGACCTAATTGGACAACGTCATGATGATGTCAGTATTACCACGCCCTCAACAAGAAGCTGGTCCAGATTGATGTACCAGATTGGCTAAATATTAACGAATAGGGAACTGGCATCAAGGATTTAAGGACATGCTGTATTACACAGATTATTGCAACCAATTCCTCTTGAAAAAGTTTGCATAGGGCGAACGAAACGCGTTGGTGCGGAGCTTGACGAGGCTCCTAAGGACAGATTGGTATCAGAGAAGGATCAAGGCGTCTATACACTGGAGTGTGACAGAGACACTCTTTTTGAATTAGACCTAGACCCTCTCTCTTTCCCTATATCGGAATCCAGGCTTGTTACTATTTTTATCCTGTAAGTGTTTTTAACCGTTGTGTGTAAAATAAACTTAAAACGTCTACCTTGAGGTGGGTTTGCGCTCTGTTCTTCTTGCTATAGAACAGAACAATTAATCTATGTTCATATGAGAATGATAACTCAATAGATACTACCTGAGATAAATCACAAATAATATCCAACTGATGACCATTCTCCTTTGTCAGATATATAATTAAGTTCAACAAGAAGTGTGGATTAAATCCAAGAGAATACTGTACAAACTCAATCCCTTTTCTCAATACCTTACATCAATACTGTGAACCATTAAAAAAGGAAACCCAAGATCCAGTAGATCACTTTGACAATATTATAAATAGAAAGAGAGAAGCGCTCCACCTGGGAACGATCAATCGCATAATAGCTTGATTTTTACATTTGTATCACAACATGTTTTTCAAAATAATCAAACACATATTACTCATTACTACAAATAGTAGTGTAACTTACACAGCGCATGTCTTATTATTCTTAGTGTAATTATCTAATGTACCTTCCTCACACCGTCTTCAACTCAGATGAAATCACTTTATTATCACTTAGATGATTTCTATATATATATATAGATATGTCTTTACCATTCAGCACGTGTCATTCACTTTTATCTTTCACGTTTTACACCTGGCACAACCTTGTTCTTTGGCATAATTTATAATAATAATTTTGTCTTTGAACATATATTTTTTCTCTTTTTTGTGCACACATTTTTCCTTATTTTTGTATGATCACTTTAAGAACCTAGCTCTTTGTTTTAATCAAATCATTTTGAATGAAGGAGAGTTAATATCTCTTAGAGTATACCCATAATTTACCATTCATACATCCCCTGATCTCTACATTAAAATCAGGTTGGCAGAAAATATTTAAGGGTATATTTCTATTATTCCCCATGACATTTGCAATAGTAGTTCATGCATATTGTAATAACATAATCATTATAAGCATATTAAGTTCATTGACCCAATAATGAAAACTCAATATCACAATTTGGCAATAGATCCATTCATACACATTAAACTTTTTATGTTGACAATGATGTATCTTGACAAAGTGTTGAAATTCAGGTAAATAACATTTCAACGATCATAACATCATACACCCGAAGAAATAGGAAATACACAATGTGAATATTCTGCAACTTAAATAAATACCTAACCCATTAAAGCATTTAACTACATGCTATTAGCATTGTTTTTGTTTAATTCACTTTAGGTTACGAATGAAAACATTTTTATTTAAAATACAGACCTTTGATAGGTCCTCCGGTCACCCTATGACATGACCACAAGTCATGTGTCAGTCTAACCACGGATGGTACTGATTGGGTTAGGATTGAAGAAGGGCGGGGCTTAAGTAATATATACCCGCGGACGCCGGCGCGTGTCACCTTTTGAGAAAGCCGTAATTTACACGGTGAAACATGTCAAGGGAGGGTTGTTGAATGTCCAACACCTTATCGTTTTAAATTTAGCAATAACATTTGATGCTAACAATTATTTAAAAACATTTCTTTCAAATCAGCACTCGGTGAACCTGTATGTGAAAATATTTCACTTTATAGACAAATACAATTATGGCAGTTACCCTGCATTAAATTATTTAAAGGTGGAATTACAAAAACAAGGTGGACTATATACGAAAATATATCATTATATAACCATAAGAAGTCTTTGGTTGTATCAATGCAACTCCAATTTCCATAGAAATAGAACTAGAATTAACCCGAAGACACTTGGTAATATCGATAAAGACATACAAGAGCAATACCTCAGTAACCTATAACATAGTTCTGAATACTCCATGGGCGTATATAGTGCTTCACATTAACCTATAACGATACTTACTTGGTTTGTCTGTGGTCTGCACCACATTTCCATAGTAATGTCTAGAAGATATTCCAATTCCAATATTTAGATCCAACAGGTTTATGCTGCACAAGTGTATATAGAAATCCCTTAATAACAGAAAATGAATTCAGTGCCCTATTAGGACCATCCTATTGTGGCAACCAGATTACTATACAACACTATCTAAAGGACAGAGTAGTGATATTAAACTCTGAAAGGTCCTATGCTGACTAGCACTATTCCTAAATGTATTGGGTTTTGGCTAATTACACTATATAGCTTTCTATAGTTACCCCCTGACCTACTGCAGTGCAAAACGAGTATTGTGATAATGCATCACTGAATCTTGTTTGTGTTTTTAATTTTACACATTTTGTTTTAACATTTATATTTGTATTAAAAGTTATGTTTTAAATGAATACCTAGTTCATTACCCCTTATAACATGATGTCCTTAACATAAGGGGAGACAGAAGTGCTTTCCCAGTGCTGCTTTTTAATCAAATTCCTTTTTGACTCAATTCTGCAAATATCGATAGATAGATAGATAGATAGATAGATAGATAGAGAACCAGCCTTTGACTAGGAGACAAGGAGTGTATATAAATTATAGATAGATATATAGATAGATAATCAGCCTTTAGCTATGAGACAAGGAGTGTATATAAATCATAGATAGATAGATAGATATATAGATAGATAGAGAATCAGCCTTTGACTAGGACACAAAGAGTGTATATAAATGATAGATAGATAGATAGAGAATCAGCCTTTGTCTAGGAGACAAGGAGTGTATATAAATTATAGATAGATAGATAGATAGATAGATAGATAGATAGATAGATAGATAGATAGATAGATAGAGAATCAGCCTTTGTCTAGGAGACAAGGAGTGTATATAAATTATAGATAGATAGATAGATAGATAGATAGATAGATAGATAGATAGATAGAGAATCAGCCTTTGTCTAGGAGACAAGGAGTGTATATAAATGATAGATATATAGATAGATAGAGAATCAGCCTTTGTCTAGGAGACAATGAGTGTATATAAATGATAGATAGATAGATAGAGAATCAGCCTTTAGCTATGAGACAAGGTGTGTATATAAATGATAGATATATAGATAGAGAATCAGCCTTTGGCTAGGACACTAAGGGGGGTAGTTATCATCGTGTCAACTTTCCTGCCTTCGCCGGCCCAATACGCCCGCCTAAGCTCGCCTACCTTCGCCGCTGCGGACCTGAAAAAATACGCCTAAGTTATCAAATAAAGCTGTCAAAAAGCCGCGGGGCGATGAGCAGCGGACTGTGATAGTTATCACTCATCCGATCTCGCTGCTCTTCGGCTTTTTCCCAGCTTTATTGCTAGCCTGTCACTAAGCACTCACACTAAACTGCACTGTTCTACCCCCTATACCGGCGCCCCCGGAGCCCCCCGCAACTAAATAAAGTTACTAACCCCTAAACCGCCGCTCCTAGACCCTTCCGAAACTCTTATAAATGTATTAACCCCTAAACCGCCGCTCCTAGACCCTGCCGCAACTCTGATAAATGTATTAACCCCTAAACCGCCGCCCCCGGAGCCCACCTCCACCTACATTATACCTAGTAACCCCTATCCTGCCCCCCCTATACCGTCGCCCTCTATAATAAAGTTATTAACCCCTATCCTGCCGATCCCGCACCTCGCTGCAACTAAATAAATAGTTTAACCCCTAAACCGCCGCTCCCTGACCCCGCCGCAACCTATATTAAATTTATTAACCCCTATCCTGCCCCCCCTACACCGTTGCCACCTATAATAAATTTATTAACCCCTATCCTGCCCCCCACTACACCGCCGCCACTGTAATAAAATTATTAACCCCTAAACCTAAGTCTAACACTAACCCTAACATAATATTTCTATTATTTCTATTATTTCTATTATGAACTAAATTAATCCTATTTAAAACTAAATACTTACCTGTAAAATAAACCCTAAGATAGCTACAATGTAATTAATAATTACATTGTAGCTATTTTAGGAATTATATTTATTTTACAGGTAACTTTGTATTTATTTTAGCTAGTTAGAATAGTTATTAAATAGTTATTAACTATTTAATAACTACCTAGCTAAAAGAAATACAAAATTACCTGTAAAATAAATCCTAACCTAAGTTACAATTAAACCTAACACTACACTATCATTTAATTAATTAAATAAATTAACTACAAATAACTACAATTAAATACAATTACATAAACTAACTAAAGTACAAAAAATAAAAAAAGCTAAGTTACAAAAAATAAAAAACATAAGTTACAAACATTTTAAAAATATTACAATTTTAAACTAATTACACCTAATCTAAGCCCCCTAATAAAATAACAAAGCCCCCCAAAATAAAAAAATGCCCTACCCTATTCTACATTAAAAAAGTTCAAAGCTCTTTTACCTTACCAGCCCTTAAAAGGGCCATTTGTGGGGCATGCCCCAAAGAATTCAGCTCTTTTGCCTGTAAAAGAAAAATACAACCCCCCCCAACATTAAAACCCACCACCCACATACCCCTAATCTAACCCAAACCCCCCTTAAAATAACCTAACACTAATCCCCTGAAGATCATCCCACCTTGAGTCGTATTCACTCAGCCGAGCAGCGATGGAACCGAAGTGGACATCCGGAGCGGAAGAAGTTATCCTCCAAGCGGCGCTGAAGAAATCTTCCATCCGATGAAGTGATCCTCCAAGCGGCGCTGAAGAAGTCTTCGATCCGGGCGATGTCATCTTCCAAGAGGCGCTGAAGAAGTCTTCTATCCGGGCGATGTCATCTTCCAAGCCGGGTCTTTAATCTTCATCCCGCCGACGCGGAACATCCTTCTTTACCGACGGACTACCGATGAATGAAGGCTCCTTTAAGGGACGTCATCTAAGATGGCGTCCCTTCAATTCCGATTGGCTGATAACTTCTTCCGCTCCGGATGTCCACTTCGGTTCCATCGCTGCTCGGCTGAGTGAAGACGACTCAAGGTAGGATGATCTTCAGGGGATTAGTGTTAGGTTATTTTAAGGGGGGTTTGGGTTAGATTAGGGGTATGTGGGTGGTGGGTTTTAATGTTGGGGGGTTGTATTTTTCTTTTACAGGCAAAAGAGCTGAATTCTTTGGGGCATGCCCCCTCAAAAGGCCCTTTTAAGGGCTGGTAAGGTAAAAGAGCTTTGAACTTTTTTTAATTTAGAATAGGGTAGGGCATTTTTTTATTTTGGGGGGCTTTTTTATTTTATTAGGGGGCTTAGATTAGGTGTAATTAGTTTAAAATTGTTGTAATATTTTTAAAATGTTTGTAACTTCTGTTTTTTATTTTTTGTAACTTAGCTTTTTTTATTTTTTGTACTTTAGTTAGTTTATTTAATTGTATTTAATTGTAGTTATTTGTAGCTAATTTATTTAATTAATTTAATGATAGTGTAGTGTTAGGTTTAATTGTAAATTAGGTTAGTTTTTATTTTACAGGTAAATTTCTCTTTATTTTAGCTAGGTAGCTATTAAATAGTTAATAACTATTTAATAGCTATTGTACCTAGTTAAAATAAATTGAAAGTTGCCTGTAAAATAAAAATAAATCCTAAGATAGCTACAATATAATTATTATTTATATTGTAGCTATATTAGGGTTTATTTTAAAGGTAAGTATTTAGTTTTAAATAGGATTAACTTAGGCCTAGATTTAGAGTTTGGCGGTAGCCGTGAAAACCAGCGTTAGAGGCTCCTAACGCTGGTTTTAGGCTACCGCCGGTATTTGGAGTCATTCAAAAAAGGGTCTAACGCTCACTTTTCAGCCGCGAATTTTCCATACCGCAGATCCCCTTACGTCATTTGCGTATCCTATCTTTTCAATGGGATCTTTCTAACTCCGGTATTTAGAGTCGTGTCTGAAGTGAGCGTTAGAAATCTAACGACAAAACTCCAGCCGCAGAAAAAAGTCAGTAGTTAAGAGCTTTCTGGGCTAACGCCGGTTCATAAAGCTCTTAACTACTGTGCCCTAAAGTACACTAACACCCATAAACTACCTATGTACCCCTAAACCGAGGTCCCTCCACATCGCCGCCACTCGATTAATTTTTTTTAACCCCTAATCTGCCGACCGCCACCTACGTTATACTTATGTACCCCTAATCTGCTGCCCCTAACACCGCTGACCCCTATATTATATTTATTAACCCCTAATCTGCCCCCCACAACGTCGCCGCCAACTACCTACAATAATTAACCCCTAATCTGCCGACCGCAAAGCGCCGCTACTTAAGTTATCCTTCTGTACCCCTAATCTGCTGCCCCTAACACCGCCGACCCCTATATTATATTTATTAACCCCTAATCTGCCCCCCTCAACGTCGCCTCCACCTGCCTACACTTATTAACCCCTAATCTGCCGAGCGGACCGCACCGCTACTATAATAAAGTAATTAACCCCTAATCCGCCTCACTAACCCTAAAATAAATAGTATTAACCCCTAATCTGCCCTCCCTAACATCGCCGACACCTAACTTCAATTATTAACCCCTAATCTGCCGACCGGAGCTCACCGCTATTCTAATAAATGTATTAACCCCTAAAGCTAAGTCTAACCCTAACACTAACACCCCCCTAAGTTAAATATAATTTTAATCTAACGAAATTAATTAACTCTTATTAAATAAATTATTCCTATTTAAAGCTAAATACTTACCTGTAAAATAAATCCTAATATAGCTACAATATAAATTATAATTATATTATAGCTATTTTAGGATTAATATTTATTTTACAGGTAACTTTGTATTTATTTTAACCAGGTACAATAGCTATTAAATAGTTAAGAACTATTTAATAGTTACCTAGTTAAAATAATAACAAAATTACCGGTAAAATAAATCCTAACCTAAGTTATAATTAAACCTAACACTACACTATCATTAAATTAATTAAATACAATATCTACAATTATCTACAATTAAACCTAACACTACACTATCAATAAATTAATTAAACACAATTGCTACAAATAACTACAATGAAATAAACTAACTAAAGTACAAAAAATAAAAAAGAACTAAGTTACAAAAAATAAAAAAATATTTACAAACATAAGAAAAATCTTACAACAATTTTAAACTAATTACACCTACTCTAAGCCCCCTAATAAAATAACAAAGCCCCCCAAAATAAAAAAATGCCCTACCCTATTCTAAATTACTAAAGTTCAAAGCTCTTTTACCTTACCAGCCCTGAACAGGGCCCTTTGCGGGGCATGCCCCAAGAAGTTCAGCTCTTTTGCCTGTAAAAAAAAACATGCAATACCCCCCCCCAACATTACAACCCACCACCCACATACCCCTAATCTAACCCAAACCCCCCTTAAATAAACCTAACACTAAGCCCCTGAAGATCTTCCTACCTTATCTTCACCATACCAGGTTCACCGATCGGTCCAGAAGAGCTCCTCCGATGTCCTGATCCAAGCCCAAGCGGGGGGCTGAAGATGTCCATGATCCGGTAGAAGTCTTCATCCAAGCGGGGCAGAAGAGGTCTTCCATACGATTGAAGTCTTCATCCAAGCGGCATCTTCTATCGTCATCCATCCGGAGCGGAGCGGCAGCATCCTGAAGACCTCCGACGCGGAACATCCATCCTGGCCGACGACTGAACGACGAATGACGGTTCCTTTAAATGACGTCATCCAAGATGGCGTCCCTTGAATTCCAATTGGCTGATAGGATTCTATCAGCCAATCGGAATTAAGGTAGGAATATTCTGATTGGCTGATGGAATCAGCCAATCAGAATCAAATTCAATCCGATTGGCTGATCCAATCAGCCAATCAGATTGAGCTTGCATTCTATTGGCTGATCGGAACAGCCAATAGAATGCGAGCTCAATCTGATTGGCTGATTGGATCAGCCAATCGGATTGAACTTGATTCTGATTGGCTGATTCCATCAGCCAATCAGAATATTCCTACCTTAATTCCGATTGGCTGATAGAATCCTATCAGCCAATCGGAATTCGAGGGACGCCATCTTGGATGACGTCATTTAAAGGAACCGTCATTCGTCGTTCAGTCGTCGGCCAGGATGGATGTTCCGCGTCGGAGGTCTTCAGGATGCTGCCGCTCCGCTCCGGATGGATGACGATAGAAGATGCCGCTTGGATGAAGACTTCAATCGGATGGAAGACCTCTTCTGCCCCACTTGGATGAAGACTTCTACCGGATCATGGACATCTTCAGCCCCCCGCTTGGGCTTGGATCAGGACATCGGAGGAGCTCTTCTGGACCGATCGGTGAACCTGGTATGGTGAAGATAAGGTAGGAAGATCTTCAGGGGCTTAGTGTTAGGTTTATTTAAGGGGGTTTTGGGTTAGATTAGGGGTATGTGGGTGGTGGGTTGTAATGTTGGGGGGGGGTATTGTATGGTTTTTTTTACAGGCAAAAGAGCTGAACTTCTTGGGGCATGCCCCGCAAAGGGCCCTGTTCAGGGCTGGTAAGGTAAAAGAGCTTTGAACTTTAGTAATTTAGAATAGGGTAGGGCATTTTTTTATTTTGGGGGGCTTTGTTATTTTATTAGGGGGCTTAGAGTAGGTGTAATTAGTTTAAAATTGTTGTAAGATTTTTCTTATGTTTGTAAATATTTTTTTATTTTTTGTAACTTAGTTCTTTTTTATTTTTTGTACTTTAGTTAGTTTATTTCATTGTAGTTATTTGTACATATTGTATTTAATTAATGTATTGATAGTGTAGTGTTAGGTTTAATTGTAGATAATTGTAGATATTGTATTTAATTAATTTAATGATAGTGTAGTGTTAGGTTTAATTATAACTTAGGTTAGGATTTATTTTACCGGTAATTTTGTTATTATTTTAACTAGGTAACTATTAAATAGTTCTTAACTATTTAATAGCTATTGTACCTGGTTAAAATAAATACCAAGTTGCCTGTAAAATAAATATTAATCCTAAAATAGCTACAATGTAATTATAATTTATATTGTAGCTATATTAGTGTTTATTTTACAGGTAAGTATTTAGCTTTAAATAGGATTAAGTTATTTAATAAGAGTTAATTAATTTCGTTAGATTAAAATTATATTTAATTTAGGGGGGTGTTAGTGTTAGGGTTAGACTTAGCTTTAGGGGTTAATCCATTTATTAGAATAGCGGTGAGCTCCGGTCGGCAGATTAGGGGTTAATGTTTGAAGTTAGGTGTCGGCGATGTTAGGGAGGGCAGATTAGGGGTTAATACTATTTATTATAGGGTTAGTGAGGCGGATTAGGGGTTAATTACTTTATTATAGTAGCGGTGCGGTCCGCTCGGCAGATTAGGGGTTAATAAGTGTAGGCAGGTGGAGGCGACGTTGTGGGGAGCAGATTAGGGGTTAATAAATATAATATAGAGGTCGGCGGTGTTAGGGGCAGCAGATTAGGGGTACATAGGGATAATGTAAGTAGCGGTGGTTTACGGAGCGGCAGATTAGGGGTTAATAATAATATGCAGGGGTCAGCGATAGCGGGGGCGGCAGATTAGGGGTTAATAAGTGTAAGGTTAGGGGTGTTTAGACTCGGGGTACATGTTAGGGTGTTAGGTGCAGACGTAGGAAGTGTTTCCCCATAGCAAACAATGGGGCTGCGTTAGGAGCTGAACGCGGCTTTTTTGCAGGTGTTAGGTTTTTTTTCAGCTCAAACAGCCCCATTGTTTCCTATGGGGGAATCATGCACGAGCACGTTTTTGAGGCTGGCCGCGTCCGTAAGCAACTCTGGTATCGAGAGTTGCAGTTGCGTTAAAAATGCTCTACGCTCCTTTTTTGGAGCCTAACGCAGCCATTCTGTGGACTCTCAATACCAGAGTTATTTTAAAGGTGCGGCCAGAAAAAAGCTAGCGTTAGCTACGCGGGTCGTTACCGACAAAACTCTAAATCTAGCCGTATGTTAATAAGAGAAATATTATTTAGATTTATTTAATTAATATTTAAGTTAGGGGGGTGTTAGGGTTAGTGTTAGACTTAGGTTTAGGGGTTAATAAATTTATTACAGTGGCGGCGGTGTAGTGGGGGGCAGGATAGGGGTTAATAAATTTATTATAGGTGGCGACGGTATAGGGGGGGCAGATTAGGGGTTAATAAATTTAATATAGGTTGCGGCAGGGTCAGGGAGCGGCGGTTTAGGGGTTAATAGGTATAGAGTAGCTTGCGGTGGGCTCCGGGAGCGACGGTTTAGGGGTTAATAGGTATAGAGTAGCTTGCGGTGGGCTCCGGGAGCGGCGGTTTAGGGGTTAATAGGTATAGAGTAGCTTGCGGTGGGCTCCGGGAGCGACGGTTTAGGGGTTAATAGGTATAGAGTAGCTTGCGGTGGGCTCCGGGAGCGGCGGTTTAGGGGTTAATATGTATAGAGTAGCTTGCGGTGGGCTCCGGGAGCGGCGGTTTAGGGGTTAATAGGTATAGAGTAGCTTGCGGTGGGCTCCGGGAGCGGCGGTTTAGGGGCTAACATATTTATTATAGTTGCGGTGGGCTCCGGGAGCGGCGGTTTAGGGGGTAATACATTTATTTAGTTGCGGCGGTGTAGGGGGGACAGATTAGTGGTATTTAGACTCGGGGTACATGTTAGGGTGTTAGGTGTAGACAGCTCCCATAGGAATGAATGGGATGTCTGTCAGCAGCGAACTTGTACTTTCGCTATGGTCAGACTCCCATTGATTCCTATGGGATCCGCCACCTCCAGGGCGGCGGATTGAAAACAAGGTACGCTTGGCCGTAAAAGTGCCGAGCGTACTTGCTAGTTTTTTTATAACTAGCAAAAGTAGTCAGATTGTGCCGCACTTGTGTGCGGAACATCTGGAGTGACGTAAGAATCGATCTGTGTCGGACTGAGTCCGGCGGATCGAAGTTTACGTCACAAAATTCTACTTTTGCCGGTCTCTAGCCTTTGATAACTAAGGCGAATCAGCCTCGCCACAAATACGCTGCGGAATTCCAGCGTATTTGAGGTTGACGGCTTGATAACTACCCCCCAAAGAGTGTATATAAATGATAGATAGATAGATAGATAGATAGATAGAGAATCAGCCTTTGACTAGGACACAAAGAGTGTATATAAATGATAGATAGATGATAGATAGATAGATAGATAGATTGATAGAGAGTCAGCCTTTGTCTAGGAGACAAGGAGTGTATATAAATTATAGATAGATAAATAGATAGATAGATAGATAGATAGATAGATAGAGAATCAGCCTTTGTCTAGGAGACAAGGAGTGTATATAAATGATAGATATATAGATAGATAGATAGATAGATAGATAGATAGATAGATAGATAGATAGAGAATCAGCCTTTAGCTATGAGACAAGGTGTGTATATAAAAGATAGATAGATAGATAGATAGATAGATAGATAGAGAAGCAGCCTTTGGTTAGGAGACAAGGAGTGTATATAAATGATAGATAGATAGATAGATAGATAGATAGATAGATAGAGAATCAGCCTTTGTCTAGGAAACAAGGAGTGTATATAAATGATAGATAGATAGATATATAGATAGAGAATCAGCCTTTAGCTATGAGACAAGGTGTGTATATAAAAGATAGATAGATAGATAGATAGATAGAGAATCAGCCTTTGTCTAGGAGACAAGGAGTGTATATAAATTTAGATAGATAGATAGATAGATAGATAGATAGAGAATCAGCCTTTGTCTAGGAGACAAGGAGTGTATATAAATGATAGATATATAGATAGATAGATGGATAGATAGATAGATAGATAGATAGATAGATAGATAGATAGATAGATAGAGAATCAGCCTTTAGCTATGAGACAAGGTGTGTATATAAAAGATAGATAGATAGATAGATAGATAGATAGATAGATAGATAGATAGATAGAGAAGCAGCATTTGGTTAGGAGACAAGGAGTGTATATAAATGATAGATAGATAGATAGATAGATAGATAGATAGAGAATCAGCCTTTGTCTAGGAAACAAGGAGTGTATATAAATGATAGATAGATAGATAGATAGATAGATAGATAGATAGATAGATATATAGATAGAGAAGCAGCCTTTGGTTAGGAGACAAGGAGTGTATATAAATGATAGATAGATGATAGATAGATAGATAGATAGATAGATAGATAGATATATAGATAGAGAAGCAGCCTTTGGTTAGGAGACAAGGAATGTATATAAATGATAGATAGATAGATAGATAGATAATCAGCCTTTGGCTAGGAGACAAGGAGTGTATATAAGTGATAGATAGATAGATAGATAGATAGATAGATAGATAGATAGATAGATAGAGAATCAGCCTTTGTCTAGGAAACAAGGTGTGTATATAAATGATTGATAGATAGATAGATAGATAGATAGATAGATAGATAGATAGATAGATATATAGATAGATAGATAGATATATAGATAGAGAATCAGCCTTTGGCTAGGAGACAAGGAGTGTATATAAATGATAGATAGATATATAGATAGATAGAGAATCAGCCTTTGGCTAGGAGACAAGGAGTGTGTATAAATGATAGATATATAGATAGATAGATAGATAGATAGATAGATAGAGAAGCAGCCTTTAGCTAGGAGACAAGGTGTGTATATAAATGATAGATAGATAGATAGATAGATAGATAGATAGATAGATAGATAGATAGAGAAGCAGCCTTTAGCTATGAGACAAGGTGTGTATATAAATGATAGATAGATAGATAGATATATAGATAAAGAAGCAGCCTTTGGCTAGGAGACAAGGAATGTATATAAATGATAGATAGATAGATAGATAGATAGATAGATAGATAGATAGATAGATAGATAGATAGAGAATCAGCCTTTGACTAGGAGACAAGGAGTGTATATAAATGATAGATAAACACATAGAGAACCAGCCTTTGGCTAGGAGACAAGGAGTGTATATAAATGATAGATATATAGATAGATAGAGAATCAGCCTTTGACTAGGAGACAAGGAGTGTATATAAATGATAGATATATAGATAGATAATCAGCCTTTGGCTAGGAGACAAGGAGTGTATATAAATGATAGATAAACACATAGAGAACCAGCCTTTGGCTAGGAGACAAGGAGTGTATATAAATGATAGATATATAGATAGATAGAGAATCAGCCTTTGACTAGGAGACAAGGAGTGTATATAAATGATAGATATATAGATAGATAATCAGCCTTTGGCTAGGAGACAAGGTGTGTATATAAATGATAGATATACAGGGAGTGCAGAATTATTAGGCAAATGAGTATTTTGACCACATCATCCTCTTTATGCATGTTGTCTTACTCCAAGCTGTATAGGCTCGAAAGCCTACTACCAATTAAGCATATTAGGTGATGTGCATCTCTGTAATGAGAAGGGGTGTGGTCTAATGACATCAACACCCTATATCAGGTGTGCATAATTATTAGGCAACTTCCTTTCCTTTGGCAAAATGGGTCAAAAGAAGGACTTGACAGGCTCAGAAAAGTGAAAAATAGTGAGATATCTTGCAGAGGGATGCAGCACTCTTAAAATTGCAAAGCTTCTGAAGCGTGATCATCGAACAATCAAGCGTTTCATTCAAAATAGTCAACAGGGTCGCAAGAAGCGTGTGGAAAAACCAAGGCGCAAAATAACTGCCCATGAACTGAGAAAAGTCAAGCGTGCAGCTGCCAAGATGCCACTTGCCACCAGTTTGGCCATATTTCAGAGCTGCAACATCACTGGAGTGCCCAAAAGCACAAGGTGTGCAATACTCAGAGACATGGCCAAGGTAAGAAAGGCTGAAAGACGACCACCACTGAACAAGACACACAAGCTGAAACGTCAAGACTGGGCCAAGAAATATCTCAAGACTGATTTTTCTAAGGTTTTATGGACTGATGAAATGAGAGTGAGTCTTGATGGGCCAGATGGATGGGCCCGTGGCTGGATTGGTAAAGGGCAGAGAGCTCCAGTCCGACTCAGACGCCAGCAAGGTGGAGGTGGAGTACTGGTTTGGGCTGGTATCATCAAAGATGAGCTTGTGGGGCCTTTTCGGGTTGAGGATGGAGTCAAGCTCAACTCCCAGTCCTACTGCCAGTTTCTGGAAGACACCTTCTTCAAGCAGTGGTACAGGAAGAAGTCTGCATCCTTCAAGAAAAACATGATTTTCATGCAGGACAATGCTCCATCACACGCGTCCAAGTACTCCACAGCGTGGCTGGCAAGAAAGGGTATAAAAGAAGAAAATCTAATGACATGGCCTCCTTGTTCACCTGATCTGAACCCCATTGAGAACCTGTGGTCCATCATCAAATGTGAGATTTACAAGGAGGGAAAACAGTACACCTCTCTGAACAGTGTCTGGGAGGCTGTGGTTGCTGCTGCACGCAATGTTGATGGTGAACAGATCAAAACACTAACAGAATCCATGGATGGCAGGCTTTTGAGTGTCCTTGCAAAGAAAGGTGGCTATATTGGTCACTGATTTGTTTTTGTTTTGTTTTTGAATGTCAGAAATGTATATTTGTGAATGTTGAGATGTTATATTGGTTTCACTGGTAAAAATAAATAATTGAAATGGGTATATATTTGTTTTTTGTTAAGTTGCCTAATAATTATGCACAGTAATAGTCACCTGCACACACAGATATCCCCCTAAAATAGCTAAAACTAAAAACAAACTAAAAACTACTTCCAAAAATATTCAGCTTTGATATTAATGAGTTTTTTGGGTTCATTGAGAACATGGTTGTTGTTCAATAATAAAATTAATCCTCAAAAATACAACTTGCCTAATAATTCTGCACTCCCTGTATAGATAGAGAATCAGCCTTTGGCTAGGAGACAAGGAGTGTATATAAATGATAGATATATAGATAGATAGATAGATAGATAGATAGATAGATAGATAGATAGATAGATAGATAGATATATAGATAGATAGAGAATCAGCCTTTGACTAGGAAACAAGGAGTGTATATAAATGATAGATAGATATATAGATAGAGAATCAGCCTTTGGCTAAGAGACAAGGAGAGTATATACATTATAGATAGATAGATAGATAGATAGATAGATAGATAGATAGATAGATAGAGAATCAGCCTTTGGCTAAGAGACAAGGAGAGTATATAAATTATAGATAGATATATAGATAGAGAATCAGCCTTTGGCTAGGAGTCAAGGAGTGTATATAAATTATAGATAGATATATAGATAGAGAATCAGCCTTTGGCTAAGAGACAAGAAGAGTATATAAATGATAGATAGATAGATAGATAGATAGATGGATAGATAGAGAATCAGTCTTTGACTAGGAGACAAGGAGAGTATATAAATTATAGATAGATAGATAGATAGATAGATAGATAGATAGATAGATAGATAGATAGATAGATAGATAGAGAATCAGTCTTTGGCTAGGAGACAAGGAGTGTATATAAATGATAGATAGATAGATAGATAGATAGATAGATAGATAGATAGATAGATAGAGAATCAGCCTTTGGCTAGGAGACAAGGAGTGTATATAAATGATAGATAGATAGATAGATAGATAGATAGATAGATAGATAGATAGAGAGATAGAGAATCAGCCTTTGACTAGGAGACAAGGAGTGTATATAAATGATAGATAGATATATAGATAGAGAATCAGTCTTTGGCTAGGAGACAAAGAGTGTATATAAATGATAGATATATAGATAGAAAATCAGCCTTTGGCTAGGAGACAAGGAGTGTATATAAATGATAGATATATAGATAGATAGAGAATCAGCCTTTGACTAGGAGACAAGGAGTGTATATAAATGATAGATATATAGATAGATAGAGAATCAGCCTTTGGCTAGGAGACAAGGAGTGTATATAAATGATAGATATATAGATAGAGAATTAGCCTTTGGCTATGAGACAAGGAGTGTATATAAATGATAGATATATATATAGAGAATCAGCCTTTGGCTAGGAGACAAGGAGTGTATATAAATGATAGATATATAGATAGAGAATCAGCCTTTGGCTAGGAGACAAGGAGTGTATATAAATGATAGATATATAGATAGAGAATCAGCCTTTGGCTAGGAGACAAGGAGTGTATATAAATGATAGATATATAGATAGATAGAGAATCAGCCTTTGACTAGGAGACAAGGAGTGTATATAAATGATAGATATATAGATAGATAGAGAATCAGCCTTTGGCTAGGAGACAAGGAGTGTATATAAATGATAGATATATAGATAGAGAATTAGCCTTTGGCTATGAGACAAGGAGTGTATATAAATGATAGATATATATATAGAGAATCAGCCTTTGGCTAGGAGACAAGGAGTGTATATAAATGATAGATATATAGATAGAGAATCAGCCTTTGGCTAGGAGACAAGGAGTGTATATAAATTATAGATAGATATATAGATAGAGAATTAGCCTTTGGCTAGGAGACAAGGTGTGTATATAAATGATAGATAGATATATAGATAGAGAACCAGCCTTTGGCTAGGAGACAAGGTGTGTATATAAATGATAGATAGATAGATAGATAGATAGATAGATAGATGATAGAGAATCAGCCTTTGACTAGGAGACAAGGAGTGTATATAAATGATAGATATATAGATAGAGAATTAGCCTTTGGCTAGGAGACAAGGAGTGTATATAAATGATAGATATATAGATAGATAATCAGCCTTTGGCTAGGAGACAAGGAGTGTATATAAATGGTAGATAGATATATAGATAGAGAATCAGCCTTTGACTAGGACACAAAGAGTGTATATAAATTATAGATAGATAGATAGATAGATATAGAAGCAGCCTTTGGCTAGGAGACAAGGAGTGTATATAAATGATAGATAGATAGAGAATCAGCCTTTGGCTAGGAGACAAGGAGTGTATATAAATGATAGATAGATAGATAGATAGATAGATAGATAGATAGATAGATAGAGAATCAGCCTTTGGCTAGGAGACAAGGAGTGTATATAAATCATAGATATATAGATAGAGAATCAGCCTTTCACTAGGACACAAAGAGTGTATATAAATTATATATAGATATATAGATAGATAATCAGCCTTTGGGTAAGAGACAAGGAGTGTATATAAATGATATATAGATAGAGAATCAGCCTTTGACTAGGACACAAAGAGTGTATATAAATTATAGATAGATAGATAGATAGATAGATAGATAGATAGATAGATAGATAGAGAATCAGCCTTTGGCTAGGGGACAAGGAGTGTATATAAATGATAGATATATAGATAGATAATCAGCCTTTGACTAGGACACAAAGAGTGTATATAAATAGATAGATAGATAGATAGATAGATAGATATATAGATAGAGAATCAGCCTTTGGCTAGGAGACAAGGAGTGTATATAAATGATAGATAGATAGAGAATCAGCCTTTGGCTAGGAGACAAGGAGTGTATATAAATGATAGATATATAGATAGAGAATCAGCCTTTGACTAGGACACAAAGAGTGTATATAAATTATAGATAGATATATAGATAGAGAACCAGCCTTTGGCTAGGAGACAAGGAGTGTATATAAATGATAGATATATAGATAAATAATCAGCCTTTGGCTAGGAGACAAGGAGTGTATATAAATTATATATAGATAGAGAATCAGCCATTGGCTAGGAGACAAGGAGTGTATATAAATGATAGATATATAGATAGATAATCAGCCTTTGGCTAGGAGACAAGGAGTGTATATAAATGATAGATAGATATATAGATAGAGAATCAGCCTTTGACTAGGACACAAAGAGTGTATATAAATTATAGATAGATATATAGATAGGGAATCAGCCTTTGGCTAGGAGACAAGGAGTGTATATAAATGATAGATAGATAGATAGATAGATAGATAGATAGAGAATCAGCCTTTAGCTAGGAGACAAGGAGTGTATATAAATGATAGATATATAGATAGAGAATCAGCCATTGGCTAGGAGACAAGGTGTGTATATAAATGATAGATAGATAGAGAATCAGCCTTAGGCTAGGAGACAAGGTGTGTATATAAATGATAGATATATAGATAGAGAATTAGCCTTTGGCTAGGAGACAAGGAGTGTATATAAATGATAGATATATAGATAGAGAATTAGCCTTTGGCTAGGAGACGAGGAGTGTGTATAAATGATATCTATATAGATAGAGAATCAGCCTTAGGCTAAGAGACAAGGAGTGTATATAAATGATAGATATATAGATAGAAAATCAGCCTTTGTCTAAGAGACAAGGAGTGTATATAAATGATAGATATATAGATAGAAAATCAGCCTTTGGCTAGGAGACAAGGAGTGTATATAAATGATAGATATATATATAGATAGAGAATCAGCCTTTGGCTAGGAGACAAGGAGTGTATATAAATGATAGATATATAGATAGATAGAGAATCAGCCTTTGGCTAAGAGACAAGGAGTGTATATAAATGATAGATATATAGATAGAGAATCAGCCTTTGACTAGGACACAAAGAGTGTATATAAATGATAGATAGATATATAGATAGATAATCAGCCTTTGGCTAGGAGACAAGGAGTGTATATAAATCATAGATAGATATAAAGATAGAGAACCAGCCTTTGGCTAGGAGACAAGGAGTGTATATAAATGATAGATATATAGATAGAGAAGCAGCCTTTGGCTAGGAGACAAGGAGTGTATATAAATGATAGATAGATATATAGATAGAGAATCAGCCTTTGACTAGGACATAAAGAGTGTATATAAATGATAGATAGATAGATATATAGATAGAGAACCAGCCTTTGGCTAGGAGACAAGGAGTGTATATAAATCATAGATAGATATATAGATAGAGAAGTAGCCTTTGGCTAGGAGACAAGGAGTGTATATATAAATGATAGATAGACAGAGAGAGAATCTGCTTTGCACATGAAACTATATATACAGGTGAATCTAGAGAACTAGGTATTTATTTAGTATCTTCCCTAAATTAAGTGATTGCTCAGAAGTTCCTTCATAGCTATTGTATGCATTGCACACACCACTATATAGTATCTCATTCATAGTCTTACCTGTTGCCTATATCGCACCAGGCATTGGAGTTCCCTAAAGTATGTGCTTGCTCAGCACCATAGCTATTGTATGCATTGCACACACCACAATATAGTATCTCATTCATAGCCTCACCTGTAGCCTATATCACACCAGGCATTGGAGTTCCCTAAAGTAAGTGCTTGCTCAGCACCATAGCTATTGTATGCATTGCACACACCACAATATAGTATCTCATTCATAGCCTCACCTGTAGCCTATATCACACCAGGCATTGGAGTTCCCTAAAGTAAGTGCTTGCTCAGCACCATAGCTAGTGTATGCATTGCACACATCACAATATAGTATCTCATTCACGGAGTCTCACCTGCAGCCTATATCACACCAGGCATTGGAGTTCCCTAAAGTAAGTGCTTGCTCAGCACCCTAGCTATTGTTTGCATTGCACACACCACAATATAGTATCTCATTCATAGTCTCACCTGAAGCCTATATCACACCAGGCATTGGAGTTCCCTAAAGTAGGTGCTTGCTCAGCATCATAGCTATTGTTTGCATTGCACACACCACAATATAATATCTCATTCATAGTCTCACCTGTAGCCTATATCACACCAGGCATTGTAGTTCCCTAATGTAAGTGCTTGCTCAGCACCATAGCTATTTTATGCATTGCACACACAACAATATAGTATCTCATTCAGAGAGTCTCAGCTGTAGTCTATATCACACCAGGCATTGGAGTTCCCTAATGTAAGTGATTGCTCAGCACCATAGCTATTGTATGCATTGCACACACCACAATATAGTATCTCATTCAAAGTCTCACCTGTAGCCTGAGGCATTGGAGTTCCCTAAAGTAAGTGGTTGCTCAGCACCATAGCTATTGTATGCATTGCACACACCACAATATAGTATCTCATTCATAGTCTCACCTGTAGCCTATATCACACCAGGCATTGGAGTTCATATGATAATTCTGAATGTTCTTGGCTTGTGTGATGCATGCAGACTGGGTGGTGCAAGCACTGGCCTCTGTGTGGTGAATGACCACGTATGTGACTGGGGTCGCCATGGCTGTACGGCATGTGGGGGCACGTGCACCCCACTGGGACTTGGTGATGATAGTTGGGCATCCTGTGGACACAGATAAAGTTAGAGCGGCTCCTTCTATATTTTTATTTCCTCATCATCTTTCCCACATGCATTACTGTAATCTGCTTCACTCACTGTTTTATTATCTGTATCTGGTCAGGTCCATCTCTTATACTTACCATGAGCGATTGCACCGAGGGCAGCGAGAAGAGCAATGATACGCAACATGGTAAAGGGAAACAGTGACCTGGGAGAGACAGATATATATATATAAGTCCCAGACAAATTTAGAGGGAACGATCTATAGACGATGTCCTGCTGATACGCTATGCAAGCAACACTCTCTATGTCACTGTGTGTAGGATAGTGTAGTAGTATCTGTATAGTGGCAAAGCTCCAATGACATCACTGTAGAGGGTTAGTGTTCTGCTAACCTAAGATAGCTATATAATACTCTGCTAGAATTAGTTAGCTGTGCACTACTCTGCCAGTATAAAACAGCTCTGTAATGCTCTGCTCGTATAGAATAACTGTATTATGCTTTGCTAGTATAATATAGCTCTGTAATACTCTGCTAGTATAGAATATATTCGTTATGCTCTGCTAGTATAGTGTAGCTCTGTAATGCTCTGCTAGTATAGAATATATTAGTAATGTTCTGCAATTAGTATAGCTCTGTAATGCTCTGCAAGTATAGTAAAGCTCTGTAATGCTCTGCTAGTATAGTATAGCTCTGTAATGCTCTGCTAGTATAGAATTCATTCGTAATGCTCTGCAAGTATAGTATAGCTCTGTAATGCTCTGCTAGTATAGAATATATTTGTAATACTGTGCAAGTATAGTATAGCTCTGTAATGCTCTGCTAGTAAAGAATATATTGGTAATGCTCTGCAAGTATAGTATAGCTCTGTAATGCTCTGCTAGTATATAATATATTCGTAATGCTCTGCTAGTATAGTATAGCTCTGTAATGTTCTGCTAGTATAGAATATATTCTAAATGTTCTGCTAGTATAGTATAGCTCTGTAATGCTCTGCTAGTATAGAATATATTTGTAATGTTCTGCTAGTATAGTATAGCTCTGTAATGTTCTGCTAGTATAGTATAGCTCTGTAATGCTCTGATAGTATAGTATAGCTCTATAATGCTCTGCAAGTATAGTAAAGCTCTGTAATGTTCTGCTAGTATAGTATAGCTCTGTAATGCTCTGCTAGTATAGTATAGCTCTATAATGCTCTGCAAGTATAGTAAAGCTCTGTAATGCTCTGCTAGTATAGAATACATTCGTAATGCTCTGCAAGTATAGTATAGCTCTGTAATGCTCTGCAAGTATAGTAAAGCTCTGTAATGCTCTGCAAGTATAGTATAGCTCTGTAATGCTCTGCTAGTATAGTAAAGCTCTGTAATGCTCTGCTAGTATAGTAAAGCTCTGTAATGCTCTGCTAGTATAGTATAGCTCTGTAATGCTCTGCTAGTATAGAATATATTCGTAATACTGTGCAAGTATAGTATAGCTCTGTAATGCTCTGCTAGTATAGAATATATTTGTAATGCTCTGCAAGTATAGTATAGCTCTGTAATGCTCTTCTAGTATAGAATATATTCGTAATACTGTGCAAGTATAGTATAGCTCTGTAATACTCTGCTAGTATAGAATATATTTGTAATATTCTGCTAGTATAGTATAGCTCTGTAATGTTCTGCTAGTATAGTATAGCTCTGTAATGCTCTGCTAGTATAGTATAGCTCTATAATGCTCTGCAAGTATAGTAAAGCTCTGTAATGCTCTGCTAGTATAGTAAAGCTCTGTAATGCTCTGCAAGTATAGTATAGATGTGCAATTTCCTGCTGGTATAGAATAGCTGTATAATGCTCTGCTGGTATAGAATAGCTGTATAATGCTCTGCTAGTATAGAATATATTTGTAATGCTCTGCAAGTATAGTATAGCTCTGTAATGCTCTTCTAGTATAGAATATATTTGTAATACTGTGCAAGTATAGTATAGCTCTGTAATACTCTGCTAGTATAGAATATATTTGTAATATTCTGCTAGTATAGTATAGCTCTGTAATGTTCTGCTAGTATAGTATAGCTCTGTAATGCTCTGCTAGTATAGTATAGCTCTATAATGCTCTGCAAGTATAGTAAAGCTCTGTAATGCTCTGCTAGTATAGTAAAGCTCTGTAATGCTCTGCAAGTATAGTATAGATGTGCAATTTCCTGCTGGTATAGAATAGCTGTATAATGCTCTGCTGGTATAGAATAGCTGTATAATGCTCTGCTAGTATAGAATAGCTATATAATGCTCTGCTAGTATAGAATAGCTGTATAATGCTCTGCTGGTATAGAATAGCTGTATAATGCTCTGCTGGTATAGAATAGCTGTATAATGCTCTGCTGGTATAGAATAGCTGTATAATGCTCTGCTGGTATATAATAGCTGTATAATGCTCTGCTGGTATAGAATAGCTGTATAATGCTCTGCTGGTATAGAATAGCTGTATAATGCTCTGCTGGTATATAATAGCTGTAGAATGCTCTGCTAGTATAGAATAGCTGTATAATGCTCTGCTAGTATAGAATAGCTGTATAATGCTCTGCTGGTATAGAATAGCTGTATAATGCTCTGCTGGTATAGAATAGCTGTATAATGCTCTGCTAGTATAGTAAAGCTCTGTAATGCTCTGCAAGTATAGTATAGATGTGCAATTTCCTGCTGGTATAGAATAGCTGTATAATGTTCTGCTAGTATAAAATAGCTGTATAATGCTCTGCTAGTATAGAATAGCTGTATAATGCTCTGCTAGTATATAATAGCTGTATAATGCTCTGCTAGTATAGAATAGCTGTATAATGCTCTGCTAGTATAGAATAGCTGTATAATACTCTGCTAGTATAGAATAGCTGTATAATGCTCTGCTGGTATAGAATAGCTGTATAATGCTCTGCTAGTATAGAATAGCTGTATAATGCTCTGCTAGTATAGAATAGCTGTATAATACTCTGCTAGTATAGAATAGCTGTATAATGCTCTGCTGGTATAGAATAGCTGTATAATACTCTGCTGGTATAGAATAGCTGTATAATGCTCTGCTGGTATAGAATAGCTGTATAATGCTCTGCTAGTATAGAATAGCTGTATAATGCTCTGCTAGTATAGAATAGCTGTATAATGCTCTGCTACTATAGAATAGCTGTATAATGCTCTGCTAGTATAGAATAGCTGTATAATGCTCTGCTAGTATAGAATAGCTGTATAATGCTCTGCTAGTATAGAATAGCTGTATAATGCTCTGCTAGTATAGAATAGCTGTATAATGCTCTGCTGGTATATAATAGCTGTATAATGCTCTGCTAGTATAGAATAGCTGTATAATGCTCTGCTAGTATAGAATAGCTGTATAATGCTCTGCTGGTATATAATAGCTGTATAATGCTCTGCTAGTATAGAATAGCTGTATAATGTTCTGCTGGTATAGAATAGCTGTATAATGCTCTGCTGGTATAGAATAGCTGTATAATGCTCTGCTGGTATAGAATAGCTGTATAATGCTCTGCTGGTATATAATAGCTGTATAATGCTCTGCTGGTATAGAATAGCTGTATAATGCTCTGCTGGTATATAATAGCTGTATAATGCTCTGCTGGTATAGAATAGCTGTAGAATGCTCTGCTAGTATAGAATAGCTGTATAATGCTCTGCTGGTATAGAATAGCTGTATAATGCTCTGCTAGTATAGAATAGCTGTATAATGCTCTGCTGGTATAGCATAGCTGTATAATGCTCTGCTAGTATAGTAAAGCTCTGTAATGCTCTGCAAGTATAGTATAGATGTGCAATTTCCTGCGGGTATAGAATAGCTGTATAATGCTCTGCTGGTATAAAATAGCTGTATAATACTCTGCTAGTATAGAATAGCTGTATAATGCTCTGCTGGTATAGAATAGCTGTATAATGTTCTGCTAGTATAAAATAGCTGTATAATACTCTGCTAGTATAGAATAGCTGTATAATGCTCTGCTAGTATATAATAGCTGTATAATGCTCTGCTAGTATAGAATAGCTGTATAATACTCTGCTAGTATAGAATAGCTGTATAATGCTCTGCTAGTATAGAATAGCTGTATAATGCTCTGCTTGTATAGAATAGCTGTAAAATGCTCTGCTAGTATAGAATAGCTGTATAATGCTCTGCTAGTATAGAATAGCTGTATAATGCTCTGCTGGTATATAATAGCTGTATAATGCTCTGCTAGTATAGAATAGCTGTATAATGCTCTGCTAGTATAGAATAGCTGTATAATGCTCTGCTAGTATAGAATAGCTGTATAATGCTCTGCTTGTATAGAATAGCTGTATAATGCTCTGCTAGTATAGAATAGCTGTATAATGCTCTGCTAGTATAGAATAGCTGTATAATGCTCTGCTAGTATAGAATAGCTGTATAATGCTCTGCTAGTATAGAATAGCTGTATAATGCTCTGCTTGTATAGAATAGCTGTATAATGCTCTGCTAGTATAGAATAGCTGTATAATACTTAGCTGGTATAGAATAGCTGTAGAATGCTCTGCTAGTATAGAATAGCTGTATAATACTCTGCTGGTATAGAATAGCTGTATAATGCTCTGCTGGTATAGAATAGCTGTATAATGCTCTGCTAGTATAGAATAGCTGTATAATGCTCTGCACGAGTCACCTTTTCTTTAGTAGACCCTGTGACCACGTATTCCTCACCCCAGTATATATATATATATATATATATATATATATATATACTCACCTTACAGCACCCTGTGTATATATACTGTGTATATATATATATATATATATATATATATATATATATACTTACCCTACAGCACCCTGTGTATATATACTGTATATATATATACACCCTACAGCACCCTGTGTATATATACTGTATATATATATATATACTCACCTTACAGCACCCTGTATGTGTATATATATATATATATATATACTTGGCCTACAGCACCCTGTGCATATATATATATATATATATATATATATATACTCACGCTACAGCACCCCTGTATATATATACTCACCCTACAGCACCCTGTATATATATATATACTCACCCTACAGCACCCTGTGTATATATATATATACTCACCCTACAGCACCCCTGTATATATATATATATATATATATACTCACCCTGCAGCACCCCTGTATATATATACTCACCCTACAGCACCCTGTGTATATATATATATATACTCACCCTAGAGCACCCTGTGTATATATATATATATACTCACCCTACAGCACCCTGCGTATATATATATATATATATATACTCACACTACACCACTCTGTGTATATATATACTCACCCTACAGCACCCCTCTATATATATACTCACCCTACAGAACCCCTGTATATATATACTCACCCTACAGCACCCCTGTATATATATACTCACCCTACAGCACCCCTGTATATATATATATACTCACCCTACAGCACCCCTGCATATATATACTCACCCTACAGCACCCCTGTATATATATACTCACCCTACAGCACCCCTGTATATATATACTCACCCTACAGCACCCCTGCATATATATACTCACCCTACAGCACCCCTGTATATATATATACTCACCCTACAGCACCCCTGTATATATATATACTCACCCTACAGCACCCCTGTATATATATATACTCACCCTACAGCACCCCTATATATATATACTCACCCTACAGCACCCTGTATATATATATATATATATATATATATATACTCACCCTACAGCACCCTGTATATATATATATATATACTCACCCTACAGCACCCCTATATATATATACTCACCCTACAGCACCCTGTATATATATATATATATATATATATATATATATATACTCACCCTACAGCACCTTGTATATATATATATATATATACTCACCCTACAGCACCCCTATATATATATACTCACCCTACAGCACCCTGTATATATATATATATATATACTCACCCTACAGCAGAGTTGTGTAACAGGTGATGGGTTCCTGTGTATCCTGCAGGTTAAGGCACTCAGTTCCCATCATCTGTAGCACACGACTCCTTCTCTCTGCACTCAGCTCACTGTCCCTGAGTTTGTGATAAGGAACTAAAATAAATTGTGTTGTCAAGTCGCAGGTGGAAAATCCAATGAGAAAAACAAGTCTGATTTGCACAGGGAAAATTAACTTTTACTACAGGCTCAGTGAGAGAAAACACTTGAGGTTACCAATATATAGAAATAAAGTGTCAGCAGTGTGTAAATAGTATATAGAGTATATATATATAATAGAGTAATTCAGACTGTCAAATAGAAACCGTACTGTACGATTTCTACATTAAAGGTACGCGATTACTAGACGTGCACATATATACAAATCATTTTCAATAAGTCCATCATGAAAAATAATTCTCAATATTCACTATTGGGGTTCTTTAGATTTTGTTGGTTAACAAAAATCAATTTATCCACTATTTCCGATAAGGAACATCTTCAGGACAGAGGAGCAGCCAGTGCTAATGATATACGCTAGCAGCAGCCCACAAAAAAGGGACCTTTTTTCTTTCATGTAATTGGCAAGAGTCCATGAGCTAGTGACGTATGGGGTATACAATCCTACCAGGAGGGGCAAAGTTTCCCAAACCTCAAAATGCCTATAAATACACCCCTCACCACACCCACAATTAAGTTTTACAAACTTTGCCTCCTATGGAGGTGGTGAAGTAAGTTTGTGCTAGATTTCTACGTTGATATACGCTTCTCAGCATTTTGAAGCCTGATCCCTCTCAGAGTACAGTGAATGTCAGAGGCATGTGAAGGGAGTATCACCTATTGAATGCAGTGGTTTTCCTCACGGGAGATCTATTTCATAGGTTCTCTGTTATCGGTCGTAGAGATTCATCTCCTACCTCCCTTTTCAGATCGACGATATACTCTTATATACCATTACCTCTACTGATAACCGTTTTAGTACTGGTTTGGCTATCTGCTATATGTGGATGGGTGTCTTCAGGTAAGTATGTTTTCATTACTTAAGACACTCTCAGCTATGGTTTGGCACTTTATGTATTTTATAAAGTTCTAAATATATGTATTGTACTTATATTTGCCATGAGTCAGGTTCATGTATTTCCTTGTGCAGACTGTCAGTTTCATATCTGGGAAATGCATTTTTTAGGAACAATTTATTTCTTACCTGCGGTATAGTCTTTTTTCAATTGACTGTCATTTTAAAATTTTGCGTGCAGAATTAGGCTCGCAAGGGCGCAAAATGCCAAAGTATATTGCGTTATTTTTGGCGCAAAGTTACGATCGATGACGCAAATTCGTCATTTCTAGCGTCTTAGTCGATGCTGAGTCCTTTTACAGGGTTGCGTCTTCAATGACGCGAGTGTATCATTTCCGGATGTTGTTAGCGCCAAAAATGTTTTTTCTGTTTGTGTTGTGCGTCATACTTGGCGCCAAATATTTTCATTTTTTAAAACCCCATTCCTATGTGCCTCTTGCCTTTTCCTCTATTAGAGGGCTATGCTGTTTGCATTTTTTTTCCCATTCCTGAAACTGCCATATAAGGAAATTGATCATTTTGCTTTATATGTTGTTTTTCCTCTTACATTTCCAAGATATCTCTATCTGATCCTGTCTCAGAAATCACTGTTGGAACCCTGCTGCCTGATAACAGTTCTACCAAAGCTAAGTGCATTTGTTGTAAACTTGTGGAGATTATATCTCCAGATGTGGTTTGTAATAAATTGTCCTGATAAACTTTTACATGCAGAAAATGGCCTCTAGTTATCAACGTGTCTACTTACCTGCCTTCACCGGCCCAATACGCCCGCCTAAGCTCGCCTACCATTGCTGCCGCGGACCTGAAAAATCTCGCCAAAGTTATCAATAAATCTGTCAAAAAGCCGCGCACCAAGTACGGGGCGATGAGCAGCGGACTGTGATAGTTATCACTCATCCGATCTCGCTGCTCTTCGGCTTTTTGACAGCTTTATTGACAAGCTGTCACTAAGCACCCACACTAACTATACTGTTCTACCCCCTATACCGGCGCCCCCGGAGCCCCCCGCAACTAAATAAAGTTATTAACCCCTAAACCGCCGCTCCCGGAGCCCACCGCCACCTACATTATACCTAGTAACCCCTATCCTGCCCCCCTATACTGCCGCCACCTATAATAAATGTATTAACCCCTATCCTGCCGATCCCGGACCCCGCCGCAACTAAATAAATTGTTTAACCCCTAAACCGCCGCTACCGGACCCCGCCACCACCTATGTTAAACTTATTAACCCCTAATCTGCCCCCCCTACACCGTCGCCACCTATAATAAATTTATAAACCCCTATCCTGCCCCCCCTATACCGCCGCAACTATAATAAAATTATTAACCCCTAAACCTAAGTCTAACCCTAACCCTAACACCCCCTAACTTAAATATTAATTAAATAAAGCTAAATATTATAACTCTTATTAACTAAATTATTCATATTTAAAACTAAATACTTACCTTTAAAATAAACCCTAATATAGCTACAATATAAATAATAATTATATTGTAGCTATCTTAGGATTTATATTTATTTTACAGGTAACTTTGTATTTATTTTAACTAGGTACAATAGCTATTAAATAGTTATTAACTATTTAATAACTACCTAGCTAAAAGAAATACAAAATTACCTGTAAAATAAATCCTAACCTAAGTTACAATTAAACCTAACACTACACTATCATTAAATAAATTAAATAAATTACCTACAAATAACTACAATTAAATACAATTACATAAACTAACTAAAGAACAAAAAATTAAAAAAACTAACGGCTAGATTTAGAGTTTTGTCGGTAACGACCCGAAAAGCTAACGCTGGCTTTTTTCTGGCCGCACCTTTAAAATAACTCTGGTATTGAGAGTCCACAGAATGTCTGCGTTAGGCTCCAAAAAAGGAGCGTAGAGGCATATTTAACACAACTTCAACTCTCGATACCAGAGTTGCTTACGGACGCGGCCAGCCACAAAAACGTGCTCGTGCACGATTCCCCCATAGGAAACAATGGGGCTGTTTGAGCTGCAAAAAAACCTAACACCTGCAAAAAAGCCGCGTTCAGCTCCTAACGCAGCCCCATTGTTTGCTATGGGGAAACACTTCCTACGTCTGCACCTAACACCCTAACATGTACCCCGAGTCTAAACACCCCTAACCTTACACTTATTAACCCCTAATCTGCCGCCCCCGCTATCGCTGACCCCTGCATATTATTTTTAACCCCTAATCTGCCGCTCCGTAAACCGCCGCTACTTACATTATCCTTATGTACCCCTAATCTGCTGCCCCTAACACCGCCGACCCCTATATTATATTTATTAACCCCTAATCTGCCCCCCACAACGTCGCCTCCACCTGCCTACACTTATTAACCCCTAATCTGCCGAGCGGACCGCACCGCTACTATAATAAAGTTATTAACCCCTAATCCGCCTCACTAACCCTATAATAAATAGTATTAACCCCTAATCTGCCCTCCCTAACATCGCCGACACCTAACTTCAATTATTAACCCCTAATCTGCCGACCGGAGCTCACCGCTATTCTAATAAATGTATTAACCCCTAAAGCTAAGTCTAACCCTAACACTAACACCCCCCTAAGTTAAATATAATTTTAATCTAACGAAATTAATTAACTCTTATTAAATAAATTATTCCTATTTAAAGCTAAATACTTACCTGTAAAATAAATCCTAATATAGCTACAATATAAATTATAATTACATTGTAGCTATTTTAGGATTAATATTTATTTTACAGGCAACTTTGTAATTATTTTAACCAAGTACAATATCTATTAAATAGTTAAGAACTATTTAATAGTTACCTAGTTAAAATAATTACAAAATTACCTGTAAAATAAATCCTAACCTAAGTTACAATTAAACCTAACACTATACTATCATTAAATTAATTAAATAAAATACCTACAATTACCTACAATTAAACCTAACACTACACTATCAATAAATTAATTAAATACAATATGTACAAATAACTACAATGAAATAAACTAACTAAAGTACAAAAAATAAAAAAGAACTAAGTTACAAAAAATAAAAAAATATTTACAAACATAAGAAAAATATTACAACAATTTTAAACTAATTACACCTACTCTAAGCCCCCTAATAAAATAACAAAGACCCCCAAAATAAAAAATGCCCTACCCTATTCTAAATTACTAAAGTTCAAAGCTCTTTTACCTTACCAGCCCTGAACAGGGCCCTTTGCGGGGCATGCCCCAAGAAGTTCAGCTCTTTTGCCTGTAAAAAAAAACATACAATACCCCCCCCAACATTACAACCCACCACCCACATACCCCTAATCTAACCCAAACCCCCCTTAAATAAACCTAACACTAAGCCCCTGAAGATCATCCTACCTTGTCTTCCCCTCACCAGGTATCACCGATCCGTCCTGGCTCCAAAATCTTCATCCAACCCAAGCGGGGGCTGGCGATCCATCATCCGGTGGCTGAAGAGGTCCAGAAGAGGCTCCAAAGTCTTCATCCTATCCGGGAAGAAGAGTAGATCCGGACCGGCAACCATCATCTTCCAAGCGGCATCTTCTATCTTCATCCGATGAGGACCGGCTCCATCCTGAAGACCTCCACCGCGGACCCATCTTCATCCGGCGACGTCCAACTGAAGAATGACGGTTCCTTTAAGGGACGTCATCCAAGATGGCGTCCCTCAAATTCCGATTGGCTGATAGGATTCTATCAGGCAATCGGAATTAAGGTAGGAATATTCTGATTGGCTGATGGAATCAGCCAATCAGAATCAAGATCAATCCGATTGGCTAATCCAATCAGCCAATCAGATTGAGCTCGCATTCTATTGGCTGATCGGAACAGCCAATAGAATGCAAGCTCAATCTGATTTGCTGATTGGATCAGCCAATCGGATTGAACTTGATTCTGATTGGCTGATTCCATCAGTCAATCAGAATATTCCTACCTTAATTCCGATTGGCTAATAGAATCCTATCAGCCAATCGGAATTCGAGGGACGCCATCTTGGATGACGTCCCTTAAAGGAACCGTCATTCTTCAGTTGGACGTCGCCGGATGAAGATGGGTCCGCGGTGGAGGTCTTCAGGATGGAGCCGGTCCTCATCGGATGAAGATAGAAGATGCCGCTTGGAAGATGATGGTTGCCGGTCCGGATCTACTCTTCTTCCCGGATAGGATGAAGACTTTGGAGCCTCTTCTGGACCTCTTCAGCCACCGGATGATGGATCGCCAGCCCCCGCTTGGGTTGGATGAAGATTTTGGAGCCAGGACGGATCGGTGATACCTGGTGAGGTGAAGATAAGGTAGGATGATCTTCAGGGGCTTAGTGTTAGGTTTATTTAAGGGGGGTTTGGGTTAGATTAGGGGTATGTGGGTGGTGGGTTGTAATGTTGGGGGGGGGGTATTGTATGTTTTTTTTTACAGGCAAAAGAGCTGAACTTCTTGGGGCATGCCCCGCAAAGGGCCCTGTTCAGGGCTGGTAAGGTAAAAGAGCTTTGAACTTTAGTAATTTAGAATAGGGTAGGGCATTTTTTATTTTGGGGGTCTTTGTTATTTTATTAGGGGGCTTAGAGTAGGTGTAATTAGTTTAAAATTGTTGTAATATTTTTCTTATGTTTGTAAATATTTTTTTATTTTTTGTAACTTAGTTCTTTTTTATTTTTTGTACTTTAGTTAGTTTATTTCATTGTAGTTATTTGTACATATTGTATTTAATTAATTTATTGATAGTGTAGTGTTAGGTTTAATTGTAGGTAATTGTAGGTATTTTATTTAATTAATTTATTGATAGTGTAGTGTTAGGTTTAATTGTAACTTAGGTTAGGATTTATTTTACAGGTAATTTTGTAATTATTTTAACTAGGTAACTATTAAATAGTTATTAACTATTTAATAGCTATTGTACATGGTTAAAATAATTACAAAGTTGCCTGTAAAATAAATATTAATCCTAAAATAGCTACAATGTAATTATAATTTATATTGTAGCTATATTAGGATTTATTTTACAGGTAAGTATTTAGCTTTAAATAGGAATAATTTATTTAATAAGAGTTAATTAATTTCGTTAGATTAAAATTATATTTAACTTAGGGGGGTGTTAGTGTTAGGGTTAGACTTAGCTTTAGGGGTTAATACATTTATTAGAATAGCGGTGAACTCCGGTCGGCAGATTAGGGGTTAATAATTGAAGTTAGGTGTCGGCGATGTTAGGGAGGGCAGATTAGGGGTTAATACTATTTATTATAGGGTTAGTGAGGCGGATTAGGGGTTAATAACTTTATTATAGTAGCGGTGCGGTCCGCTCGGCAGATTAGGGGTTAATAAGTGTAGGCAGGTGGAGGCGACGTTGAGGGGGGCAGATTAGGGGTTAATAAATATAATATAGGGGTCGGCGGTGTTAGGGGCAGCAGATTAGGGGTACATAGCTATAATGTAGGTGGCGGCGCTTTGCGGTCGGCAGATTAGGGGTTAATTTTTGTAGGTAGCTGGCGGCGACGTTGTGGGGGGCAGGTTAGGGGTTAATAAATATAATATAGGGGTCGGCGGTGTTAGGGGCAGCAGATTAGGGGTACATAAGGATAACGTAGGTGGCGGTCGGCAGATTAGGGGTTAAAAAATTTTAATCGAGTGGCGGCGATGTGGGGGGACCTCGGTTTAGGGGTACATAGGTAGTTTATGGGTGTTAGTGTACTTTAGAGCACAGTAGTTAAGAGCTTTATGAACCGGCGTTAGCCCAGAAAGCTCTTAACTACTGACTTTTTTCTGCGGCTGGAGTTTTGTCGTTAGATTTCTAACGCTCACTTCAGACACGACTCTAAATACCGGAGTTAGAAAGATCCCATTGAAAAGATAGGATACGCAAATGACGTAAGGGGATCTGCGGTATGGAAAAGTCACGGCTGAAAAGTGAGCGTTAGACCCTTTTTTGAGTGACTCCAAATACCGGCGGTAGCCTAAAACCAGCGTTAGGAGCCTCTAACGCTGGTTTTCACGGCTACCGCCAAACTCCAAATCTAGCCGTAAGTTACAAAAAATAAAAAAAATAAGTTACAAACATTTCGAAAATATTACAACAATTTTAAGCTACTTACACCTAATCTAAGCCCCCTAATAAAATAACAAATCCCCCCAAAATAAAAAAAATCCCTACCCTATTCTACATTAAAAAGTTAACAGCTCAATTACCTTACCAGCCCTTAAAAGGGCCTTTTGCGGGGCATGCCCCAAAGAAAACAGTTCTTTTGCCTGTAAAATAAAAATACAACCCCCCCCCAACATTAAAACCCACCACCCACATACCCCTACTCTAACCCAAACCCCCCTTAAATAAACCTAACACTACCCCCCTGAAGATCATCCTACCTTTAGCCGTCTTCAGCCAGCCGACCACCGATGGAACCGAAGAGGAGATCCGGAGCGGCAGAAGTCATCATCCAAGGGGCGCTGAAGAAGTTTCCATCCGATTGAAGTCATCATCCAGGCGGCGCTGAAGAAGTCTTCCATCCGATTGAAGTCATCATCCAGGCGGCGTCTTCAATCTTCATCCATCCGGAGCGGAGCAGAGCCATCTTCAGACGAGCCTACGCGGAGCCATCTTCTTCCACCGACGACTGAACGACGAATGACGGTTCCTTTAAGTGACGTCATCCAAGATGGCGTCCCTTGAATTCCAATTGGCTGATAGGATTCTATCAGCCAATCGGAATTAAGGTAGAAAAAAATCTGATTGGCTCCTCTGAAGATGGCTCCGCTCCGCTCCGGATGGATGAAGATTGAAGACGCCGCCTGGATGATGACTTCAATCGGATGGAAGACTTCTTCAGCGCCCCTTGGATGATGACTTCTGCCGCTCCGGATCTCCTCTTCGGTTCCATCGGTGGTCGGCTGGCTGAAGACGGCTAAAGGTAGGATGATCTTCAGGGGAGTAGTGTTATTTATTTAAGGGGGGTTTGGGTTAGATTAGGGGTATGTGGGTGGTGGGTTTTAATGTTGGGGGGGGGTTATATTTTTATTTTACAGGCAAAAGAGCATGCCCCGCAAAAGGCCCTTTAAAGGGCTGGTAAGGTAATTGAGCTGTTCACTTTTTAATGTAGAATAGGGTAGGGAATTTTTTTATTTTGGGGGGATTTGTTATTTTATTAGGGGGCTTAGATTAGGTGTAAGTAGCTTAAAATTGTTGTAATATTTTTTAAATGTTTGTAACTTATTTTTTTTATTTTTTGTAACTTAGTTTTTTTTATTTTTTGTACTTTAGTTAGTTTATTTAATTGTATTTAATTGTAGTTATTTGTAGGTAATTTATTTAATTAATTTATTTAATGATAGTGTAGTGTTAGGTTTAATTGTAACTTAGGTTAGGATTTATTTTACAGGTAATTTTGTATTTCTTTTAGCTAGGTAGTTATTAAATAGTTAATAACTATTTAATAACTATTCTAACTAGCTAAAATAAATACAAAGTTACCTGTAAAATAAATATAAATCCTAAGATAGCTACAATGTAATTATTATTTATATTGTAGCTATATTAGGGTTTATTTTAAAGGTAAGTATTTAGTTTTAAATATGAATAATTTAGTTAATAAGAGTTATAATATTTAGCTTTATTTAATTAATATTTAAGTTAGGGGGTGTTAGGGTTAGGGTTAGACTTAGGTTTAGGGGTTAATAATTTTATTATAGTTGCGGCGGTATAGGGGGGGCAGGATAGGGGTTAATAAATTTATTATAGGTGGCGACGTGTAGGGGGGGCAGATTAGGGGTTAATAAGTTTAATATAGGTGGTGGAGGGGTCCGGGAGCGGCGGTTTAGGGGTTAAACAATTTATTTAGTTGCGGCGGGGTCTGGGATCGGCAGTATAGGGGTTAATAAATGTATTATAGTGGCGGCGGTGTAGGGGGGGCAGGATAGGGGTTAATAGGTATTATGTAGGTGGCGGTGGGCTCCGGGAGTGGCGGTTTAGGGGTTAATAACTTTATTTAGTTGCGGCGGTGTAGGGGGGGACAGATTAGGGGTTAATATGTATAATGTAGCTTGCGGTGTGCTCCGGGAGTGGCGGTTTAGGGGGTAATACATTTATTTAGTTGCGGCAGTGTAGGGGGGGACAGATTAGGGGTTAATAAATTTAATGTAGGTGGCGGCGGTGTAGGGGGGGCAGATTAGGGGTTAATAAATATAATGTAGGTGGTGGAGGTGTGGGGGGGGCAGATTAGGGGTGTTTAGACTCGGGGTACATGTTAGGGTGTTAGGTGCAGACATCTCCCATAGGAATCAATGGGATGTTGGGCAGCAGCGAACATGAACTTTCGCTATGGTCAGACTCCCATTGATTCCTATGGGATCCGCCGCCTCCAATGCGCCGGTTTGAAAACCAGGTACGCTGGGCCGGAAAAGTGCCGAGCGTACCTGCTAGTTTTTTGATAACTAGCAAAAGTAGTCAGATTGCGCCGCACTTGTGTGCGGAACATCTGTAGTGACGTAAGAATCGATCTGTGTCGGACTGAGTCCGGCGGATCGAAGCTTACGTCACTAAATTCTACTTTTGCCGGTCTGTAGCCTTTGATAACTAAGGCGAATCAGCCTCGCCACAAATACGCTGCGGAATTCCAGCATATTTGAGGTTGACGGCTTGATAACTACCCCCCATAGTGTCCATCAGTAATAGTTCATTACCTGTTGCTGTTCCTTCAATATCTAATGTCCATGATATAGCTGTGAATTTAAAAGAATTTATTGCTCATTCTTTTCACAAGAGCTGCTGGTGCAACGCCGCCCCCTGCTGATTCGCGGCCAGTCGGCCTCCAGCAGGGAGGTGTCAATCAACCCAATTGTATTCGATCGGGTTGAATTGCGGCGATTCCCTTCCGCCTCATCAGAGCAGGCGGACAGGGTTATGGAGCAGCGGTCTTTAGTCTGAAGACTCACCAGAAACACGGCCCTTCAAGATCCATATGGAGCGTGATAAATGGGCTTCTTTGTCTGCCATCTCCCCTTCTAATAAACGTAAAAGGTCTTTTAAAACTTCTCATAAAGTTGATGAAATTTCAAATGACCGATAACATACTGAATTATCCTTCTCTGATGAGGATCTATCTGATTCAGAAGATCCTGCCTCAGATATTGACACTGACAAATCTTCTTATTTATTTAAAATGGAGTATATTCGTTCTTTGTTAAAGAAGTGTTTATTATATTGGATATTGAGGAAACTAGTCCTCTTGACATTAAAACTAGTTAACCTGTGGTTACTCCAGAGGTTTTTCCAGTTCCTGATGCTATTTCTGATATGATGTGCTAAGGAATGGAATAGGCCTGGTACTTCATTTTTTCCTTCTTCAAGGTTTAAAAAATTATATCTTTTGCCAGCAGTTACATTGGAGTTTTGGGAAAAGATCTCCAAAGTTGATGGGGCTATCTCTACTCTTGCTAAATGTACTACCAGGGGCGTATTTATTTTGCTGCCCCCACCCCCCACCCCACCCCAGGTTTAAGGCCTTTTTTAGTCATAATATTTTTGGGGCAGGGTGTAAAAAATTTAAAAAATAATGTATTTTTAAGTAGATGTTCACCAGGGCTTGCATTCACTCTGGTCACACACACACACACACATATATATATATATATATATATATATATATATATATATATATAAAGACATTATTTTGCAAGTCAGATGATTAAAGTGTTTATATCAGAAAAAAATATCCTTCACTGTATGATAGTTTGTCAGTAGGTAGTTGTTTAACCTTAAACATCTTCTTTGGTGATTGACAGTTATTTAAGCAAAATATCTGCTTGGATAAATATATAATGAATATACAAACTGACCTTTAAAAGTACTTAAAAAATACAACAGTAGTTATGATAGGTTTAGGAATTGTATCCTAGGGGATACAGTCACATGATACAATCATAATAAAGTATATACTTGTATTGTTTCTGAATGTATTAAATGCATACAACATATTTTCAGTTGTGTTTTAGTCACATAGTTGTATAGATTCAGCAATAAATACTTATTCTTTGCATGTATGACAGATAGACAAACAGTTAATGTACAAGTATTTAGTGACTAATCCGTTTAAGTATTTTAATGCTTAATGAAGATGTATTGAAAGGAAAAAGGCATATGCTGTTTCACAGTGGTCACTTTGTAGTGCACACTGCACTGTGTAGTCTGTGTGAGTCTCAATCACGCGGTGGAGCCAGGAAGAATACCGCATTCCCTCTCAGTCCAGGCCAGGCTGCGAAAGTTAGTTCCGCCTCCACTGTCACCACGTCATGTGCACCCACATACAATCCCATAGGATAGCAATAGCCGGGCCAGCCATTTAAGTCATTAGTAATTGGTTGATTTAGCCACCCGGCCCTGAGTTCAGTAGAGTGGCCCTAGGGACTCAAAATTATGCTGCCCCTTAAAAATCTGCTGCCCTAGGCACCGGCCTTGTTGGCCTATGCCTTAATACGCCCCTGTGTACTACTATTCCTATGGAAGATAGTACTTCTTTTAAAGATCCTTTAGATAGGAAACTTGTATCTTATCTAAGGAAAGCCTATTTATATTCTGGTCATCTTCTCAGGCCTGCATTTTCTTTGGCTGATGTTGCAGCTGCATCAACATTTTGGTTGGAAAATTTAGCGCAACAGGAATTAGATTCTGATTTGTCTAGTATTGTTCGCTTGCTTCAACATGCTAATCATTTTATTTGTGATGCCATTTTTGATATCATCAAAATTTATGTTAAATCTATGTCTTTAGCTATTTTAGCTAGAAGAGCTTTGTGGCTTAAATCTTGGAATGCTGATATGACTTCTAAGTCTAGATTGCTATCTCTTTCTTTCCAAGGTAATAAATTATTTGGTTCTCAGTTGGATTCGATTATTTCAACTGTCACTGGGGGGAAGGGAGTTTTTTCCTCAGGATAAAGACCTAAGGGTAAATCTAATGCTTCTAACCATTTTCGTTCCTTTTGACAAATTAAGGAACAGAAAACTAATCCTTCCCCCAAGGAATCTGTTTCCAGTTGGAAACCTTCTTCAAACTGGAATAAATCCAAGCCATTTAAGAAACCTAAGCCAGCCCCCAAGTCCCAGCTCTGCTGGTAGGGGGCAGATTAAGATTTTTCAAGGATGTTTGGACAAATTCTGTCCAATATCAATGGATTCTGAGTATTGTCTTTCAGGGGTACTGAATAGGATTCAGAGTAAGACCTCCTGTGAGCGGATATTTTCTCTCATGCATCCCAGCAAATCCAGTAAAGGCTCAAGCTTTCCTAAAGTGTGTTTCAGACCTGGAGTTTTCAGGGGTAATCATGCGGTTCCGTTTCAGGAACAGGGTTTGGGGTTTTATTCAAATCTATTCATTGTCCCAAAGAAAGAAAATTCATTCAGACCAGTTCTGGATCTGTAAATTTTGAATTGTTTTTTAAGTGTACCAACTTTCAAAATGGTGACTATAAGGACTATTCTGCCTTTTGTTCAGCACGGCATTATATGTCCACAATAGACTTACAGGATACATATATCCATATTCCGATTCATCCAGATCATTTTCAGTTTCTGAGATTCTCTTTTCTAGACAAGCATTACCAATTTGTCGCTCTTCCTTTTGGCCTAGCGACAGCTCCAAGAATATTTTCAAAGGTTCTCGGTGCCCTACTCTGTAATCAGAGAGCGGGGTATTGCGGTGTTTCCTTATCTGGACGATATCTTGGTACTAGCTCAGTCTTTACATTCTGCAGAATCTCACACAAATTAACTAGTTTTGTTTCTTCGAAAACATGGTTGGAGGATCAATTTACCAAAAAGTTTTTTGATTCCTCAGACAAGGGTCTCCTTTTTAGGTTCCCAGATAGATTCAGTGTCCATGACTCTGTCTCTAACAGACAATAGTGATGTCGCAAACCTAAAATTTTGCGTTCGCGAACAGCGAATGTGAACTTCCGCAAAAGTTCGCGAACGGGCGAACCGGGTGAACCGGGTGAACAGCCATTGACTTCAATAGGCAGGCAAATTTTAAAACCCACAGGGACTCTTTCTGGCCACAAAAGTGATGGAAAAGTTGTTTCAAGGGGACTAACACCTGGACTGTGGCATGCCGGAGGGGGATCCATGGCAAAACTCCCATGGAAAAACATAATTTATGTAAGAACTTACCTGATAAATTCATTTCTTTCATATTGGCAAGAGTCCATGAGCTAGTGACATATGGGATATACAATCCTACCAGGAGGGGCAAAGTTTCCCAAACCTCAAAATGCCTATAAATACACCCCTCACCACACCCACAATTCAGTTTAACGAATAGCCAAGCAGTGGGGTGATAAAGAAAGGAGTAGAAAGCATCAACAAAGGAAATTTGGAAATAATTGTGCTTTATACAAAAAATCATAACCACCATAAAAAGGGTGGGCCTCATGGACTCTTGCCAATATGAAAGAAATGAATTTATCAGGTAAGTTCTTACATAAATTATGTTTTCTTTCATGTAATTGGCAAGAGTCCATGAGCTAGTGACATATGGGATATCAATACCCAAGATGTGGAGTCTTCCACTCAAGAGTCACTAGAGAGGGAGGGAATAAAACAAAAAACAGCCATAGTCCGCTGAGAAAATAATCCACAACCCAAAAATAAGTTATTTTCACTTTTGAAAGAAAAAAACTTAAATCAAAAAGCAGAAGAATCAAACTGAAACAGCTGCCTGAAGAACTTTTCTACCAAAAACTGCTTCCGAAGAAGCAAATACATCAAAATGGTAGAATTTAGTAAATGTATGCAAAGAGGACCAAGTGGCTGCTTTGCAAATCTGATCAACTGAAGCTTCATTCTTAAAAGCCCATGAAGTAGAGACTGATCTAGTAGAATGACCTGTAATTCTCTGAGGCGGGGTTTGACCCGAATCCAAATAAGCTTGATGAATCAAAAGTTTCAACCAAGAAGCCAAGGAAATAGCAGAAGCTTTCTGACCTTTCCTAGGACCAGAAAATAAAACAAATAGACTAGAAGTCTTCCTGAAATTTTTAGTAGCTTCCACATAATATTTCAAAGCTCTTACCACATCCAAAGAATGTAAGGATCTCTCCAAAGAATTCTTAGGATTAGGACATAAAGAAGGGACAACAATTTCTCTACTAATGTTGTTAGAATTCACAACCTTAGGTAAAAATTGAAAAGAAGTCCGCAAAACTGCCTTATCCTGATGAAAAATCAGAAAAGGAGACTCACAAGAAAGAGCAGATAGCTCAGAAACTCTTCTAGCAGAAGAGATAGCCAAAAGGAACAACACTTTCCAAGAAAGTAGTTTAATGTCCAAAGAATGCATAGGTTCAAATGGAGGAGCCTGTAAAGCCCTCAGAACCAAATTAAGACTCCAAGGAGGAGAAATTGACTTAATGACAGGCTTAATACGAACTAAAGCCTGTACAAAACAGTGTATATCAGGAAGTATAGCAATTTTTCTGTGAAATAAAACAGAAAGAGCGGAGATTTGTCCTTTCAAGGAACTTGCAGACAAACCCTTATCCAAACCATCCTGAAGAAACTGCAAAGTTCTAGGAATTCTAAAAGAATGCCAGGAGAAATTATGAGAAGAACACCATGAAATGTAAGTCTTCCAAACTCTATAATAAATCTTTCTAGAGACAGATTTACGAGCTTGTAACATTGTATTAATCACTGAATCAGAGAAACCTCTATGACTTAGAACTAAGTGTTCAATTTCCATACCTTCAAATTTAATGATTTGAGATCCTGATGGAAAAACGGACCTTGAGATAGTAGGTCCGGCCGTAACGGAAGTGGCCAAGGCGGGCAACTGGACATCCGAACCAGATCCGCATACCAAAACCTGTGTGGCCATGCTGGAGCCACCAGCAACACAAAAGACTGTTCCATGATGATTTTGGAAATCACTTTTGGAAGGAGAACTAGAGGCGGGAAGATGTAAGCAGGTTGATAACACCAAGGAAGTGTCAGCGCATCCACTGCTTCAGCCTGAACATCCCTGGACCTGGACAGGTATCTGGGAAGTTTCTTGTTTAGATGAGAGGCCATGAGATCTATCTCTGGAAGCCCCCACATCTGAACAATCTGAGAAAACACATCTGGATGGAGAGACCACTCCCCTGGATGTAAAGTCTGGTGGCTGAGATAATCCGCCTCCCAATTGTCTACACCTGGGATATGCACCACAGAGATTAGACAGGAGCTGGATTCCGCCCAAGCAAGTATCCGAGATACTTCTTTCATAGCTTGGGGACTGTGAGTCCCACCCTGATGATTGACATAAGCCACAGTTGTGATATTGTCTGTCTGAAAACAAATGAACGGTTCTCTCTTTAGTAGAGGCCAGAACTGAAGAGCCCTGAGAATTGCACGGAGTTCTAAAATATTTATTGGTAATCTCGCCTCTTGAGATTTCCAAACCCCTTGTGCTGTCAGAGACCCCCAAACAGCTCCCCAACCTGAAAGACTCGCATCTGTTGTGATCACAACGAACAAAAGAAGCCCCTTGAACCAAACGATGGTGATCTATCCACCATGTCAGAGAGTGTCGTACATTGGGATTCAAGGATATTAATTGTGATATCTTTGTATAATCCCTGCACCATTGATTCAGCATACAAAGCTGTAGAGGTCTCATGTGAAAACGAGCAAAGGGGATTGCGTCCGATGCTGCAGTCATGAGACCTAAAACTTCCATGCACATAGCCACTGAAGGGAATGACTGAGACTGAAGGAGCCGACATGCTGCGACCAATCTTAAACGTCTCTTGTCTGTTAGAGACAGAGTCATGGACACTGAATCTATCTGGAAGCCTAAAAAGGTGACCCTTGTCTGAGGAATCAAGAAACTTTTTGGTAAATTGATCCTCCAACCATGTTTCCGAAGAAACAACACTAGTTGATTCGTGTGAGATTCTGCAGTATGTAAAGACTGAGCTAGTACCAAGATATCGTCCAAATAAGGAAACACCGCAATACCCTGTTCTCTGATTACAGATAGTAGGGCACCCAGAACCTTTGAAAAGATTATTGGAGCTGTTGCTAGGCCAAATGGAAGAGTAACAAATTGGTAATGCTTGTCTAGAAAAGAGAATCTCAGAAACTGATAGTGTTCTGGATGAATCGGAATATGAAGGTATGCATCCTGCAAGTCTATTGTGGACATATAATGTCCTTGCTGAACAAAAGGCAGAATAGTCCTTATAGTCACCATCTTGAAAGTTGGTACTCTTACATAACGATTCAAAATTTTCAGATCCAGAACTGGTCTGAACAACTTTCTTTCTTTGGTACAATGAATAGGTTTGAATAAAACCCCAAACCTTGTTCCTGAGGAGGAACTGGCATGATTACCCCTGAAGACTCCAGGTCTGAAACACACTTCAGAAAAGCCTGAGCTTTTACTGGATTTACAGGAATGTGTGAGAGAAAAAATCTTCTCACAGGAGGTCTTACTTTGAATCCTATTCGAAACCCTTGAGAGACAATGCTCTGAATCCAATGATTTTGGACAGATTTTATCCAAAAATCCTTGAAAAACCTTAATCAGCTGAGCTGGAATGAGGGCCGCATCTTCATGCGGACTTAGGGGCAGACTTTGGTTTCCTAAATGGCTTGGATTTATTCCAATTTGAGGAAGGCTTCCAACTGGAAGCAGATTCCTTGGGAGGAGGATTGAGTTTGTGTTCCTTATTATGACGAAAGGAACGAAAACGGTTAGAAGCCTTAGATTTACCCTTAGGTTTTTTTATCCTGAGGCAAAAAAACTCCTTTTCCTCCAGTGATAGTTGAAATAATAGAATCCAACTTAGAACCAAATAAATTATTACCTTGGAAAGAAAGAGATAGTAATCTAGATTTAGATGTCATATCAGCATTCCAAGATTTAAGCCACAAAGCTCTTCTAACTAATACAGCTAAAGACATGGATCTAACATCAATTTTGATAATATCAAAAATGGCATCACAAATAAAATGATTAGCATGTTGCAGTAGGCGAACAATGCTAGATATGTCAGAATCCAATTCATGTTGCGCTAAATTTTCCAACCAGAAAGTTGATGCAGCCGCAACATCACCCAAAGAAATAGCAGGTCTGAGAAGATGACCTGAATATAAATAGGCCTTCCTTAGATAAGATTCAAGCTTCCTATCTAAAGGATCCTTAAAGGAAGTGCTATCTTCCATAGGAATAGTGGTACGTTTAGCAAGAGTAGAAATAGCCCCATCAACTTTGGGGATTTTTTCCCAAAACTCTATAGATTTTGCTGGTAAAGGATACAATCTCTTAAACCTTGAAGAAGGAATAAAGGAAGTACCTGGCTTATTCCATTCCCTAGAAATCATATCAGAAATAGCCTCAGGAATGGGAAAAACACCTGGAGAAACCACAGGAGGTTTAAAAACAGCATTTAAACATTTATTAGACTGAACGTCAATAGGACTGGTTACCTCAATATCCAAAGTAATTAACACTTCTTTTAATAAAGAAAGCATATACTCTATTTTAAATAAATAAGTAGATTTGTCAGTGTCAATATCTGAGGAAGGATCTTCTGTTTCAGATAGATCCTCATCAGAAGAGGATGAATTATTATGTTGTTGGTCATTTGAAATTTCATCAGCTAAATGAGAAGTTTTAAAAGACCTTTTACGTTTATTAGAAGGTGGAAATGCAGACAAAGCCTTCATAATAGATTCAGAAACAAATTCTTAAAAATTTACAGGTATATCATGCACATTAGAAGTTGAAGGAACTACAACTGGCAATGTACTATTACTGATAGAAACACTATCTGCATGTAAAAGTTTATCATGACAACTATTACAAATGACATTCGGTGGAATAATTTCTACAATTTTACAACAAATGCACTTAACTTTGGTAGAACCGATGTCAGGCAGCAATGTTCCAGCAGAAACTTCAGAGACAGGATCGGATTGGGACATCTTGCACAATGTAAGAGAAAAAACAACATATAAAGCCAAATTATCTATTTCCTTAAATGACAGTTTCAGGAATGGGAAAAAATGCAAAAGCATAGGCCTCTTGATAGAAAAGAAAGCAGGAGGCAAACAACAATGGGGTATAGAAATAATGAAGAAAAATTGGCGCCAAGTATGACGCACAACGTAACGTAAACTTTTTTGGCGCCAAAAATGACCGGAAATGACACACTTGCGTCACTAATGACGCCGCCGTGTGAAAGGTCTCAACATCACGTATGACGCCGGAAATGACGAAGTTGCGTCAAAAACGTAATTTCCCGCGCCAAAAAAGTTAGTGCCAAAAATGACGCAATAAAGTCTAACATTTGACGCACCCGCGGGCCTAATACCCGCAAATGCAAAAGTAGTCAAATTGAAAAAGACTAAACCCCAGGTAAGAAACAAATTTCTTAAAGTGTTTATATTCTCAAATATGAAACTGACAGTCTGCAGAAGGAAATACATGAACCTGACTCATGGCAAATATAAGTACAATACATATATTTAGAACTTTATATAATTTGCATAAAGTGCCAAACCATAGCTGAGAGTGTCTTAATTAAATGAAAACATACTTACCAAAAGACACCCATCCACATATAGCAGATAGCCAAACCAGTACTAAAACAGTTCTTTAGTAGAGGTAATGGTAAATTTGAGAGTATATCGTCGATCTGAAAAGGGAGGTAGGAGATGAATCTCTACGACCGATAACAGAGAACCCATGAAAAAGACCCCCGTTAGGGAAATCATTGTATTCAATAGGTGATACTCCCTTCACGTCCCTCTGACATTCGCTGTACTCTGAGAGGAATCGGGCTTCAACAATGCTGAGAAGCGCATATCAACGTAGAAATCTTAGCACAAACTTACTTCACCACCTCCATAGGAGGCAAAGTTTGTAAAAAACTGAATTGTGGGTGTGGTGAGGGGTGTATTTATAGGCATTTTGAGGTTTGGGAAACTTTGCCCCTCCTGGTAGGATTGTATATCCCATATGTCACTAGCTCATGGACTCTTGCCAATTACATGAAAGAAATTACATAGTTGATGCAGAGTCTGTTTTTAATCCATAAAGAGCATAAATCACCTAACATTCCTAAATTGTTTGGAATAACGTGCTTTAAAACATCAGGTATGATGTTGTATCGTTCATGTAGTGTAAGGGTTACGCCTGCTTCACAGTGACAGACCAAACTCCCCGTTTAACGCACCGCAAACAGTCCATTTGCACAACCATAAACTCCCCATTTGCACAAGGTTGGATACCAAGCTAGCCATGTCCCGTTCCTTGTCCTCACTGATGTCACTGCGCGTGCAATCACTTCCTGGGGTAACAGAAAATGCACCACCCACAAGATGCTCCTATTATATTACTGCACTGAGGATGCTGCCTGTATCTGTGTGTCCTGCTCCCTGGCCGGAGAGCACAGGGGACACCAGGTCGAGCTGCTGATTGAGGCTTCTGAGAAGAAGAAAAAGAAACTGAGAAATGTTCTGCAGAAACTGACCACAAAGAGAGAGGAGACTGAGAAAAGAGTTCAGAGTCTGCAGAAGCACAGGAGAGGGGTGCAAGAGAAAGCAGCTGGTGTAACAGAGAGACTCACTGCCCTGATCAGGAAACAGCTGGAAGACCTAGAGAAGCGAGTCCTGAGTGAGATCACCCGGCAGCAGGAGCAGGTTTTACTCACAATCTCTGATCTGATCCAGCAGCTGGGAAAAAGAGAACGACTGACCCATTAACTGTCCTACAAGAACAGGAATCACACAGAGATGAGATGCTTGGTCGGTCCTCCTACTTCCAAGTTCCAATTTGGGGCACTGCGAGTGCAATCTAATGTGCCACCAGATAGGAGTGGTGTGTTAACTAGTACTATTCTTATCAGTTTAATCCCTGTTACGTGCCCTATCAAGGGACGTGTATATGGCATCGATTTTAGGAACCGGGAGATGGAAAAAGATGCTTGGACACCCAGTACAGGTCGTTCTCCTTCAGCCTTTTATTCTCCTTCAGCCTTTTATGATAGATAGATAATTTCCCAGACAGAGAATTACAAGACGGGCGGTCTGGGACCCATGGTAAGGTTCCCAGAGGCAGTTGCAGCGCCCGAGGCTCTGATTAGAACAGAGCACTCTGTGTATCTGCCCTCGGCCGAAATCGGAACATTCTTTAGCTTTCTGTCTGTCGGCCAAATGTCCGTCTGCCAAATGTCCGTCTGCCAAATATCCGTCTGCTAAATGTCCTTCTGCATTTTGTCAGAGCACTGCGTGCAATCTACTGTGCCACCAGATAGGAGTGGTGTGTTAACTAGTACTATTCTTATCAGTTTAATCCCTGTTACGTCCCCTATCAGGGGACGTGTATATGGCATTGATTTTAGGAACTGGGAGATGGAAAAAGATGCTTGGACACCCAGTACAGGTCGTTCTCCTTCAGCCTTTATATACGAGGGTCCCCGACCCTCAACAGGCACGACAGCATGAAAGACCCCATATGCCATTACTTCCTTTTGCACAATCGAGTACAGGTATGGCATCGTTTTTAGGATTTGAAAGATAAATAGATAGATTTGATAGATAGATAATTTCCCAGACAGAGAATTTTACAAGACGTGCGGTCTGGGACCCATGGTAAGGTTACTTCCTTTTGCACAATCGAGTACAGGTTGGGGATTGCCTTTTGTGCAAAGAAATTTCGGCCGTGTATCTTCCACTGCGGTGTCCCCTATTAGGGGACGTGTATATGGCATGGATTTTAGGAACCGGGAGATGGAAAAAGATGCTTGGTCGGTCCTCCTACTTCAAATTTGGGGCACTGCGCGTGCCACAAGATATGAGTGGTGTGTTAAGTAGTACTATTCTTAGCAGTTTAATCCCTGTTATGTGCCTTTCTTTTGGTTTGGGTTTTGAAGCCACAGTGCAGCACCAGAGGCCAGAAAAATTAGGCATGTACACATGCCTGAAAAATTAGGTATTGTTGCAGCCGCTGCTGTAGCAGCGGCCAGAAAAATTGATGTTTGTTTGACAGTTAGAAAGTGCCCTAAAACATTGCGGCTTGAACCCTAGTTGTTGGCGGATAAGTCACGCAAGTCATCCGGCATTCGAAGATAAAATACAGCAGCGTGTGGACCATTTTTAGCCCAAGGCAGCTCATCTCATCAGGCCTTTTTTACTCGAATGTATCGCCCAATGTCAGTCCCTTCGGGATCCATCCCTCATTCATTTTAATAAAGGTGAGATAATCAAGACTTTTTTGACCTAGGCGACTTCTCTTCTCAGTGACAATACCTCCTGCTGCACTGAAGGTCCTTTCTGACAGGACACTTGAAGCGGGGCAGGCCAGAAGTTCGATTGCAAATTGGGATAGCTCAGGCCACAGGTCAAGCCTGCACACCCAGTAGTCAAGGGGTTCATCGCTCCTCAGAGTGTCGAGATCTGCAGTTAATGCGAGGTAGTCTGCTTCCTGTCGGTTGAGTCGTTCTCTGAGGCTGGATCCCGAAGGGCTGTGGCGATGCATAGGAGTTAAAAAGGTCTGCATGTCCTCCATCAACAACACGTCTGGAAAGTGTCCTGTCCTTGCCGGCGTGGTCGTGGGAGGAGGAGTATTACTTTCATCTCTTCCCCTGTTAGATTCCCGTTGTGCTGTGACATCACCCTTATACGCTGTGTAAAGCATACTTTTTAATTTATTTTTGAACTGCTCCATGCTTTCCGACTTGCGGGAATTCGGTAACATTTCAGTCACTTTATGCTTATACCGGGGGTCTAGTAGCGTGGACACCCAGTACAGTTCATTCTCCTTCAGCTTTTTTATACGAGTGTCCCTCAACAGGCACGACACCATGAAAGACCCCATTTGCACAAGTTTGGATGCCGAGCTACTCATGTCCTGTTCCTCGTCCTCACTGATCTCACTGAAGGTATCTTCTTCCCCCCAGCCACGTACAACACCACGGGTACCGGATAGGTGACAACAACGAGCACCCTGGGATGCCTGTTGTGCTTGGTCTTCCTCCTCCTCCTCCTCCTCAAAGCCACATTCCTCCTCTGACTCCTCTTCCTCACAATCCTCTTCCTGCGTTGCCGCTGGTCCAGCAAGCGATGCTGATAAGGCTGTTTCTGGTAGTGATGGAGACCAAACTCTTCCTCTTCAAGCTTATCTACGGCCTGATCCAGCACTCTTCGCAGGGCACGCTCCAGGAAGAAAACAAATGGCATGATGTCGCTGATGGTGCCTTCGGTGCGACTGACTAGGTTTGTCACCTCCTCAAAAGGATGCATGAGCCTACAGGCATTGCGCATGAGCATCCAGTAACATGGCAAAACAAATACTCATTAACAAATACTCATACAAATACTCATTAACAGCTTTTTCTTGTTGGAGCAGGCGGTCGAACATTGGGAGTGTTGAATTCCACCGTGTCGGGCTGTCGCAAATCAAGCGCCTCACTGTCAGTTTGTTTCGCTGCTGGATATCTGACAAGTGCGCCATAGCTGTGTAGGAACGCCTGAAATGGCCACACACCTTCCTGGCCTGCTTCAGGACGTCCTGTAAGCCTGGGTACTTATGCACAAAGCATTGTACAATCAGATTACACACATGTGCCATGCACGGCACATGTGTCAACTTGCCCAATTTCAATGCCGCCACCAAATTACTTCCGTTGTCAGAAACCACTTTGCCGATCTCCAGTTGGTGCAGAGTCAGCCACTGATCCAACTGTGCGTTCAGGGTGGACAGGAGTGCTGCTGCGGTGTGACTCTCTGCTTTCAGGCAATTCAACCCCAAGATGGCGTGACACTGCCGTATCCGGGATGTGGAATAGTACCTGGGGAGCTGGGGGGGTGCCGTTGATGTGGAGCAAGACGCAGCAGCAGAAGAGGACTCAGCTGAGGAGGTTATGGAAGAGGATGGAGTAGGAGGAGTAGAGGAGGTGGCAGCAGGCCTGCCTGCAAGTCGTGGCGGTGTCACCAACTCCTCTGCAGAGCTAGGCATTCCATGCTTGGCAGCCGTCAGCAGGTTTACCCAATGCGCAGTGTAGGTGATATACCTGCCCTGACCATGCTTTGCAGACCAGCTATCAGTGGTCAGATGGACCCTTGCCCCTACACTGTGTGCCAGACATGCCATTACTTCCTTTCGCACAATCAAGTACAGGTTGGGGATTGCCTTTTGTGCAAAGAAATTTCGTCCGGGTACCTTCCACTGCGGTGTCCCAATAGCTACAAATTTTTTGAACGCCTCAGACTCCACCAGCTTGTATGGTAAAAGCTGGCGGGCTAACAGTTCAGACAAGCCAGCAGTCAGACGCCGGGCAAGGGGATGACTTGGTGACATTGGCTTCTTACGCTCAAACATGTCCTTGACAGACACCTGACTGTGGGCAGATGAGCAGGAACTGCTCTGGAAGAGAGACGGATTGGCGGATGGTTGAGAGGGGGCAAGGAGCACAGCAGTGGTTGACATGGCTGAAGATGCTGGACCAGGAGGAGGATGGCGGCTTTGAGTTTGTGTGCTGCTTCTACTCATGTGTTCATCCCATAGGCATTTGTGATGTGAGATCATGTGCCTTCGCAAAGCAGTTGTACCTAGGTGGGTGTTGGACTTCCCACGACTCAGTTTCTTATTGATTGGCGTGCTGTCTGGCTGACCCCAGGTGCCGATGCATGCTGTCTGACTGTGCCACTAGCTCCTTGCGACGACCTCCCCCTGCTTCCAACTCGTCTCCTCCTCCTGCTCCTCTCTGTCTCCCCATCTGAACTTTCCACCTGTTCTTCTTCTCTTCTACCGGGCGCCCACGTGACATCCACGGACGCATCGTCATCATCAACCCCTTCACTTGTATCTGACAACTCAACAACGGAAGCAACGGCAGGTACAACATCATCATCATCATCACACCGTGCGTCGTCCATGTCTGTAATGCTGGCTGTGGTGCTAGTGTCGGTGGTGGCGGCAGGCGGGCGAGTGGTAAGTTGAGAGGTGCCCGAAGCTAAGCTAGAGGAGGAGGATGGTGCGTCAAGGTTACGAGTGGAAGCTGTAGAAGATTGGGTGTCCTGTGTTATAAAGTCAACTATTTCATCAGAACTTTTCGTGTTCATGGTACGTGGCCTAACACTGGGCATTATTCTATGGCCAAAGGGAATCACAGCACCACGACCACGACGGCCCCTGTGGGTTGGCCTGCCTCTGCCTGTCATTTTTTTTTTTCAATTAGTGCTACTATGCGTGCAAGCTACTGTGAGTGGGCACAGTATACGCTGTGAACCTGACACAAAAAAGCAGACTGATGTTTCACAGTCAAAATTTTTTTTTTTTTTTTTTTTAAATGTACACTTACACTACTATTAAACAAGATAATATGAGTGGTGGCACTGGGCAAGTGGGCACAGTATACGCTGTGAGCCTGACACAAAAAAGGAGAATTATGTTTCACAGTCAAAATAGTTTTTTTATTTTTAAATGTACACTTACACTACTATTAAACAAGATAATATGAGTGGTGGCACTGGGCAAGTGGGCACAGTATACGCTGTGAGCCTGACACAAAAAAGCAGACTGATGTTTCACAGTCAAAATAGTTATTTTAGTTTTAAAATGTACACTTACACTACTTTTACACAAGATAATATGAGTGGTGGCACTGGGCAAGTGGGCACAGTATACGCTGTGAGCCTGACACAAAAAAGCAGACTGATGTTTCACAGTCAAAATAGTTTTTTTATTTTTAAAATGTACACTTACACTACTATAAAACAAGATAATATGAGTGGTGGCACTGGACCAGTGGGCACAGTATACGCTGTGAGCCTGACACAAAAAAGCAGACTGATGTTTCACAGTCAAAATAGTTTTTTTATTTTTAAATGTACACTTACACTACAATTAAACAAGATAATATGAGTGGTGGCACTGGGCAAGTGGGCACAGTATACGCTGTGAGCCTGACACAAATAAGCAGACTGATGTTTCAGAGTCAAAATAGTTTTTTTATTTTTAAAATGTACACTTACACTACTATAAAACAAGATACTATGAGTGGTGGCACTGGACCAGTGGGCACAGTATACGCTGTGAGCCTGACACAAAAAAGCAGACTGATGTTTCACAGTCAAAATAGTTTTTTTATTTTTAAATGTTCACTTACACTACTATTAAACAAGATAATATGAGTGGTGGCACTGGGCAAGTGGGCACAGTATACGCTGTGAGCCTGACACACACGCTGGCAGTGGCAGGCTGGCCTGGCAACTGCAATTAGATTACACTAGCAGACTGATGTAAAAGTTTTTTTTTTTAAATTTACACTACTGTTACACAAGATATGACTGGTGGAGGCACTGAGAAAGAAGGCACAGTATATGCTGTGAGCCTGACACACAGGCTGGCAGTGGCAGGCTGGCCTGGCAACTGAAATTAGATTACACTAGCAGACTGATATAAAAGTTTTTTTTTTTTTTAAATTTACACTATTTTTACCCCAGATATGAGTGGTGGCACTGAGCAAGTAGGCACAGTATATGCTGTGAGCCTGACACACAGGCTGGCAGTGGCAGGCTGGCCTGGCAACTGAAATTAGATTACACTAGCAGACTGATGTAAACGTTTTTTTTTTTTTAAAATTTACACTAATGTTACACCAGATATGAGTGGTGGCACTGAGCAAGTAGGCACAGTATATGCTGTGAGCCTGACACACAGGCTGGCAGTGGCAGGCGGGCAACTGCTATTAGATTACACTAGCAAACTGATGTAAAAGTTTTTTTTTTGTAAATTTACACTACTGTTACACCAGATATGAGTGGTGGCACTGAGCAAGTAGGCACAGTATATGCTGTGAGCCTGACACACAGGCTGGCAGTGGCAGGCTGGCCTGGCAACTGAAATTAGATTACACTAGCAGACTGATGTAAACGTTTTTTTTTTTTTTAAATTTACACTAATGTTACACCAGATATGAGTGGTGGCACTGAGCAAGTAGGCACAGTATATGCTGTGAGCCTGACACACAGGCTGGCAGTGGCAGGCGGGCAACTGCTATTAGATTACACTAGCAGACTGATGTAAAAGTTTTTTTTTTTTTTAATTTACACTACTGTTACACCAGATATGAGTGGTGGCACTGAGCAAGTAGGCACAGTATATGCTGTGAGCCTGACACACAGGCTGGCAGTGGCAGGCTGGCCTGGCAACTGAAATTAGATTACACTAGCAGACTGATGTAAACGTTTTTTTTTTAAATTTACACTAATGCTACACCAGATATGAGTGGTGGCACTGAGCAAGTAGGCACAGTATATGCTGTGAGCCTGACACACAGGCTGGCAGTGGCAGGCGGGCAACTGCTATTAGATTACACTAGCAAACTGATGTAAAAGTTTTTTTTGTAAATTTACACTACTGTTACACCAGATATGAGTGGTGGCACTGAGCAAGTAGGCACAGTATATGCTGTGAGCCTGACACACAGGCTGGCAGTGGCAGGCTGGCCTGGCAACTGAAATTAGATTACACTAGCAGACTGATATAAAAGTTTTTTTTTTTTTTAAATTTACACTATTTTTACCCCAGATATGAGTGGTGGCACTGAGCAAGTAGGCACAGTATATGCTGTGAGCCTGACACACAGGCTGGCAGTGGCAGGCTGGCCTGGCAACTGAAATTAGATTACACTAGCAGACTGATGTAAACGTTTTTTTTTTTTTTTAAATTTACACTAATGTTACACCAGATATGAGTGGTGGCACTGAGCAAGTAGGCACAGTATATGCTGTGAGCCTGACACACAGGCTGGCAGTGGCAGACGGGCAACTGCTATTAGATTACACTAGCAGACTGATGTAAAAAAAATTTTTTTTTTAATTTACACTACTGTTACACCAGATATGAGTGGTGGCACTGAGCAAGTAGGCACAGTATATGCTGTGAGCCTGACACACAGGCTGGCAGTGGCAGGCGGGCAACTGCTATTAGATTACACTAGCAAACTGATGTAAAAGTTTTTTTTTTGTAAATTTACACTACTGTTACACCAGATATGAGTGGTGGCACTGAGCAAGTAGGCACAGTATATGCTGTGAGCCTGACACACAGGCTGGCAGTGGCAGGCTGGCCTGGCAACTGAAATTAGATTACACTAGCAGACTGATGTAAACGTTTTTTTTTTTTTAAATTTACACTAATGTTACACCAGATATGAGTGGTGGCACTGAGCAAGTAGGCACAGTATATGCTGTGAGCCTGACACACAGGCTGGCAGTGGCAGGCGGGCAACTGCTATTAGATTACACTAGCAGACTGATGTAAAAGTTTTTTTTTTTTTTTAATTTACACTACTGTTACACCAGATATGAGTGGTGGCACTGAGCAAGTAGGCACAGTATATGCTGTGAGCCTGACACACAGGCTGGCAGTGGCAGGCTGGCCTGGCAACTGAAATTAGATTACACTAGCAGACTGATGTAAACGTTTTTTTTTTAAATTTACACTAATGCTACACCAGATATGAGTGGTGGCACTGAGCAAGTAGGCACAGTATTTGCTGTGAGCCTGACACACAGGCTGGCAGTGGCAGGCGGGCAACTGCTATTAGATTACACTAGCAAACTGATGTAAAAGTTTTTTTTGTAAATTTACACTACTGTTACACCAGATATGAGTGGTGGCACTGAGCAAGTAGGCACAGTATATGCTGTGAGCCTGACACACAGGCTGGCAGTGGCAGGCTGCCCTGGCAACTGAAATTAGATTACACTAGCAGACTGATGTAAAAGTTTTTTTTTTTTTAAATTTACACTACTGTTACAACAGATGTGACTGGTGGCACTGAGCAAGTAGGCACAGTATATGCTGTGAGCCTGACACACAGGCTGGCAGTGGCAGGCTGGCCTGGCAACTGAAATTAGATTACACTAGCAGACTGATGTAAACGTTTTTTTTTTTTAAATTTACACTAATGTTACACCAGATATGACTGGTGGTGGCACTGAGCAAGTAGGCACAGTATATGCTGTGAGCCTGACACACGGGCTGGCAGTGGCAGGCGGGCAACTGCTATTAGATTACACTAGCAAACTGATGTAAAAGTTTTTTTTTAAAATTTACACTACTGTTACACCAGATATGAGTGGTGGCACTGAGCAAGTAGGCACAGTATATGCTGTGAGCCTGACACACAGGCTGGCAGTGGCAGGCTGGCCTGGCAACTGAAAATAGATTACACTAGCAGACTGATGTAAAAGTTTTTTTTTTAAATTTACACTATTGTTACACCAGATATGAGTGGTGGAACTGAGCAAGTAGGCACAGTATATGCTGTGAGCCTGACACACAGGCTGGCAGTGGCAGGCTGGCCTGGCAACTGAAATTAGATTACACTAGCAGACTGATGTAAAAGTTTTTTTTTTAAATTTACACTAATGTTACACCAGATATGAGTGGTGGCACTGAGCAAGTAGGCACAGTATATGCTGTGAGCCTGACACACAGGCTGGCAGTGGCAGGCGGGCAACTGCTATTAGATTACACTAGCAGACTGATGTAAAAGTTTTTTTTTTTTAAAATTTACACTACTGTTACACCAGATATGAGTGGTGGCACTGAGCAAGTAGGCACAGTATATGCTGTGAGCCTGACACACAGGCTGGCAGTGGCAGGCTGGCCTGGCAACTGAAATTAGATTACACTAGCAGACTGATGTAAACGTTTTTTTTTTAAATTTACACTAATGCTACACCAGATATGAGTGGTGGCACTGAGCAAGTAGGCACAGTATATGCTGTGAGCCTGACACACAGGCTGGCAGTGGCAGGCGGGCAACTGCTATTAGATTACACTAGCAAACTGATGTAAAAGTTTTTTTTTGTAAATTTACACTACTGTTACACCAGATATGAGTGGTGGCACTGAGCAAGTAGGCACAGTATATGCTGTGAGCCTGACACACAGGCTGGCAGTGGCAGGCTGGCCTGGCAACTGAAATTAGATTACACTAGCAGACTGATGTAAAAGTTTTTTTTTTTAAATTTACACTAATGTTACACCAGATATGACTGGTGGTGGCACTGAGCAAGTAGGCACAGTATATGCTGTGAGCCTGACACACAGGCTGGCAGTGGCAGGCAGGCAACTGCTATTAGATTACAAAGAAGAAAAAAAAAACGACTTATGTAGCCCTTAAAAGGGCTTTTTGGGGTGCTGTCCTTACAGCAGAGATCAGATGAGTCCTTCAGGACTGTAGTGGACACTGAATACACTAGCCTAGCTATCGATTTCCCTATTAAATTAGCAGCAGCTACACTGTCCCTCCTCTCACTAGCAATGCAGCTTCCGAATGAATCTAAAATGGCTGCTGTCCATGAGGTGTAAGGGTCTGGGAGGGAGGGTCTGCTGCTGATTAGCTGGAATGTGCCTGCTGACTGTGAGATACAGGGTCAAAGTTTAGGCAATGATGACGAATAGGGGGCGGATCAAACATCGCATATGTTCGCCCGCCGCTGCGAACGCAAACAAGCTATGTTCGCCGGGAACTGTTCTCCGGGGAACTGTTCGCGACATCACTAACAGACAAGAGATGTTTAAAATTGGTTTCAGCCTGTCGGAACCTTCAATCTCAGTCATTCCCTTCAGTAGCTATGTGCATGGAAGTTTTAGGTCTCATGACTGCAGCATCGGATGTGATCCCCTTTGCTCATTTTCATATGAGACCTCTCCAGCTTTGTATGCTGAACCAATGGTGCAGGGATTATACAAGGATATCACAATTAATATCCTTAAATCCCAATGTTCGACTATCTCTGACTTGGTGGTTAAATCACCATTGTATAGTTCTAGGGGCCTCTTTTGTTCGTCCAACCTGGACTGTGATCACAACAGATGCAAGTCTTTCAGGTTGGGGAGCTGTCTGTGGACCTCTGACAGCACAAGGGGTTTGGAAATCTCAAGAGGCGAGATTACCAATCAATATTTTGGAACTCTCTGCGATTTTCAGGGCTCTTCAGATTTGGCCTCTGTTGAAGAGAGAACCATTCATTTGTTTTCAGACAGACAATATCACATCTGTGGCATATGTCAATCATCAGGGTGGGACTCACAGTCCCCAAGCTTTGAAAGAAGTATCTCGGATACTTGCTAGGGCGGAATCCAGCTCCTGTTTAATTTCTGCGGTTCATATCCCAGGTATAGACAATTGGGAAGCGGATTATCTCAGCCGTTAGACTTTACATCCAGGGGAGTGGTCCCTCCATTCAGATGTGTTTTCTCAGGTTGTTCAGATGTGGGGTCTTCCAGAAATAGATCTGATGGCTTCTCATCTAAACAAGAAACTTCCCAGGTACCTGTTCAGGTCCAGGGATCCTCAGGCGGAAGCAATGGATGCGTTGACACTTCCTTGATGTTATCAACCTGCTTATATTTTCCCGCCTCTAGTTCTTCTTCCAAGAGTGATCTCCAAAATCATCATGGAGCATTCGTTTGTGTTGCTGGTGGCTCCAGCATGGCCTCACAGGTTTTGGTATGCGGATCTTGTTCGGATGTCCAGTTGCCAACCTTGGCCACTTCCATTAAGGCCGGACCTTCTGTCTCAAGGTCCATTTTTCCATTAGGATCTCAAATCATTCAATTTGAAGGTATGGAAATTGAACGCCTAGTGCTTAGTCATAGAGGTTTCTCTGACTCAGTGATTAATACTATGTTACAGGCTCGTAAATCTGTTTCTAGAAAGATTTATTATCGAGTTTGGAAGACTTATTTTTCATGGTGTTCTTCTCATAAATTCTCTTGGCATTCTTTCAGAATTCCTAGAATTTTACAGTTTCTTCAGGATGGTTTGGGTAAGGGTTTGTCTGCAAGTTCCTTGAAGGGACAAATCTCTGCTCTTTCTGTTTTATTTCACAGAAAGATTGCTAAACTTCCTGATATTCATTGTTTTGTGCAGGCTTTGGTTCGTATCAAGCCTGTCATTTAATCAATCTCTCCTCTTGGAGTCTTAATTTGGTTTTGAAGGCTTTACAGGCTCCTCCATTTGAGCCTATGCATTCTTTGGACATTAAATTTCTTTCTTGGAAAGTGTTGTTCCTTTTGGCCATCTCTTCTGCTAGAAGAGTTTCTGAATTATCTGCTCTTTCTTGTGAATCTCCTTTTCTGATTTTTCATCATGATAAGGCAGTTTTACAGACTTCATTTAAATTTTTACCTAAGGTTGTGAATTCTAACAACATTAATAGAGAAATTGTTGTCCCTTCCTTGTGTCCTAATCCTAAGAATTCTTTGGAGAGATCCTTACATTCTTTGGATGTGGTAAGGGCTTTGAAATATTATGTTGAAGCTACTAAAGATTTCAGGAAGACTTCTAGACTATTTGTTATCTTTTCTGGTTCTAGGAAAGGTCACAAGGCTTCTGCCATTTCTTTGGCATCTTGGTTAAAGCTTTTGATTCATCAAGCTTATTTGGAGTCGGGTCAAGCCCCACCTCAGAGAATCACAGCTCATTCTACTAGATCAGTCTCCACTTCCTGGGCTTTTAAGAATGAAGCTTCAGTTGTTCAGATTTGCAAAGCAGCAACTTGGTCTTCTTTGCATACATTTACTAAATTCTACCGTTTTTATGTATTTGCTTCTTCTGAAGCAGTTTTTGGTAGAAAAGTTATTCAGGCAGCTGTTTCAGTTTGATTCTTCTGTTTATGTTTTAAGTTTTTCTTTTTATTTATGAGAATAAACTTATATTTTGGGTTGTGGATTAATTTTTTTCAGCGAAAAATGGCTGTTTTTATTTTATCCCTCCCTCCCTCTCTAGTGACTCTTGTGTGGAGTTCCACATCTTGGGTATTGATATCCCATACGTCACTAGCTCATGGACTCTTTCCAATTACATGAAAGAAAACATAATTTATGTAAGAACTTACCTGATAAATTAATTTCTTTCATATTGGCAAGAGCCCATGAGACCCACCCTTTTTATGGTGGTAATGCTTTTTTTGTATAAAGCACAATTATTTCCAAATTCCTTTGTTGATGCTTTTTACTCCTTTCTTTATCACCCCACTACTTAGATATGCATTAAACTGAATTGTGGGTGTGGTGAGGGGTGTATTTATAGGCATTTTGAGGTTTGGGAAACTTTGCCCCTCCTGGTAGGATTGTATATCCCATACGTCACTAGCTCATAGACTCTTGCCAATATGAAAGAAATTAATTTATCAGGTAAGTTCTTACATAAATTATGTTTTTTTTTCTTTTCTTTTAGATGTCACATTTAGGGCTATATTATATGTAGCTCGCTAACAGTTGCGCGCAAGCGATAAGGGGTATATCACAGCTCTTTGTGCACGTCAGAAATAACGCACGTATTAAGAGTTGAAAATAAACTTGTTCCCTTGAGCACAAGCTAATTTAACGTGCGTTGGGATAGTGCGACTTTAGAGCTCTGGTTAACTGGGTTTTTTTTAGATTAAAAGACACACCAAAAAACATTGTACATTACAGTTACACTCATAACACTAACACAAAATATTTTAATAAAAATATTGCATAAAAAATGTAAAAGGGTTTTAAAGATAGGTCTCAGGTGTAGAGATACATACATATACAGTATATGTCTAAATATGTGTGTATGTGTGTATTTATGTATATATATTTATATGTATATATATATATATATGTGTGTGTGTGTATATGTATATATATATATATATATATATATATATATATATATATATGTGTGCGTGTGTGTGTATATGTATATATATATATATATATATATATATATATGTGTGTGTGTATATGTATATATATATATATATATATATATATGTGTGTATATCCGTCTGAGGAAGGGGAGTGTGTCCCCGAAACGTCACGCTTGATTTATTAAAATTTCACTAAAAGACCAGAGAGTGCTTTCCTTCATTCATATATATATATATATATATATATATATATATATATATATATATATATATATATATATATATATATATATATATATATATATGTGTGTATATGTATATATATATATATATGTGTGTGTGTGTATATATATATATATATATGTGTGTGTGTGTATATATATATATATATATATATATGTGTGTGTGTGTGTGTTTTTATATGTGTATATATGTATTTATAATACACATAAACACATGCATACATATGTACACACATATAGACATATATAAGTGCATTGGAGTGTTTATTTATTTACTGTAAATATTTCACATTTCAATGTTCTTCACATAAGGGAATATGTTCTATGTATTTTTAAATTGATATTCCTACATATTTGTATCTATCTATCTATCTATCTATCTATCTATCTATATATATAGTTAGAGATATATATATTTTACCAAAAAAACTTCAGATATATGTAGAACTATGGGGTGCGATCCGATATATGGCGTAGGTTTCGGCGCAAGCGAGGGAACCCGTGCCGCCCGTAGTTTCACCTTGCACATCGGGGTATTACATATACCCCGCCGGCAGTTCCTAAAGTGCCGTAAGTCGGATAAACTAGCGATGTCCAGAAATAAGCATAACTACAAATTTCTGGAGTCGCTAGTGACTTACGGCACTTTAGAAACTGCCTGCGCCTAAGAAAAGTAACTAAAATATTAAATCTCCTGTAACTGTCTAACACGCCTCCCAAAAATAAGCCCGATACGTATACCCCTATATCCGCAATCCCCCCTCTCACTCCTAATAGTAAATGTATTAACCCCTAGACCAGAGCTTTCCAAACTTTTCATGTTGGTGACACACTTTTTAGACCTACATCATATTGAGACACAGTAATTCAGTTGTACTAGCAAACAGGAGGTTAAACTAACTTGTTTTAAGAGATTCGGACACATACATAACTTATATAGTATTTACAAGTAACAGTAAGTATGTGCAAGAATTAAAAAGAAGTTTAATAACACCAATAGCTACTTACTATTTTAATGGGAAGTATGAGGTTGATGGGATGAACACAGTTTCTGAATATTTAGTGAAATATTAGATAAAGACACTCACATTTCATCATCAAGCATTTTTAAGCTTCCACTTCCTATCCATATATCAAGAGCAGGAGAAGCAATGCACTACTGACAGCTAGCAAAAACACTTTGACTTCTGACTTCAGCTCAGCGTTTAAGCTGCTGTCCTCAGAGCTCTGTGAGTCCGACTGACTGCTGTCCCACTCACTGACTACACGTGCACTCTTGAGCTGATTGTGGAGACTACATGTGCAGTCAGAAGCCAATGTGCCACCAATGGGAATAGTTTCAGTTCCCGTTTAGCTGCGCCAATAGGTTAAGATGATCTGTGACCCACTAGGTATCAATCACGTGTCACCATGTGATATGCGTAGCAGGCAGACGAAAAGTCAGAAGCCTGAAAAAAAAAATTAAATTAAAAAAACATTTGTGCTGAAGCAGGGACACACCTACACACTGCCACCGACACACTAATGTGTCACGACACACAGTTTGGAAAGCACTGCCCTAGACCGACAACCCCCCACAACGCAATAAGCCTAATTATTAACCCCTAAACCACCATAGCCCACACCGCAATAAGCCTATCCTAGTATTACCCCTAAACCGCCATAGCCCACACCGCAATAAGCCTATCCTAGTATTAACCCCTAAACCGCCATAGCCCACATAGCCTATTAAATGTATTAACCCCTAATCTGCTGCCGCCAACGTCGCCACCACTATAATAAAATTATTAACCCCTAAACCTAAGTCTAACCCTAACACCCCCTAACTTAATTATTATTTAAATAAATCTAAATAATATTACTATTATTAACTAAAGTATTCCTATTTAAAACTAAATACTTACCTAGAAAATAAACCCTAAGATAGGTACAATAGCTATTAAATAGTTAATAACTATTTAATAACTACCTAGTTAAAATAATTACAAATATACCTTTAAAATAAAACCTAACCTAAGTTACAAATACACCTAACACTACACTATCATTCAATTAATTAAATAAATTAACTACAATTAGCTAAAATTAAATACAATTAAATTAAATAAACTATAGTACAAAAAAAAACAACTAAATTACAGAAAATAAAAAAAAATTACAAGAAGTTTAAACTAATTACACCTAATCTAAGCCCCCTAATAAAATAAAAAAGCCCCCCCAAAATAATAAAATGCCCTACCCTATACTAAATTACAAATAGCCCTTAAAAGGGCTTTTTGCAGGGCATTGCCCCAAAGTAATCAGCTCTTTGACCTGTAAAAAAAAAAACAATACCCCCCCAACATTACAACCCACCACCCACACACCCCTACTCTAAAACCCACCCAATCCCCCCTTAATAAAACCTAACACTACCCCATTGAAGATCACCCTACCTTGAGCTGTCTTCACCCAGCCAGGCGCCAGTGGTCATCCGATCCGGGCCGAAGTGTTCATCCGATGGGGCAGAAGAGGACATCCAGACTGGCAGAAGTCTTCATCCTATCCGGGTAGAAGAAGACATCCGGACCGGCAGAAGGCTTCATCCAAGCAGCATCTTCTATCTTCTTCCATTTGACGAGGAGCGACTCCATCTTGAAGACATCCGGCGCGGAGCATCCATCCAGCACGACGACTACTCGACGAATGACGGTTCCTTTAAATGATGTCATCCAAGATGGCATCCCTCGAATTCCTATTGGCTGATAGGATTCTATTAGCCAATCGGAATTAAGGTAGGAAAAATCCGATTGGTTGATTTAATCAAATTTTTTATCTTCTGTAATTTAGTTTTTTTTTTTTTTTTTTACTATAGTTTAATTTAATTGTATTTAATTTTAGCTAACTGTAGTTAATTTATTTAATTAATTGAATGATAGTGTAGTGTTAGGTGTATTTGTAACTTAGATTAGGTTTTATTTTACAGGTATATTTGTAATTATTTTAACTAGGTAGTTATTAAATAGTTATTAACTATTTAATAGCTATTGTACCTAGTTAAAATAAATACAAATATACCTGTAAAATAAAAATAAATCATAAAATAGCTACAATGTAATTATTAATTATATTGTAGCTATCTTAGGGTTTATTTTCTAGGTAAGTATTTAGTTTTAAATAGGAATACTTTAGTTAATAATAGTAATATTATTTAGATTTATTTAAATAATAATTAAGTTAGGGGGGTGTTAGGGTTAGACTTAGGTTTAGGGGTTAATAAATTTAATATAGTGGCAGCGATGTTGGGGGCGGGAGATTAGGGGTTAATACATTTAATGTAGGTGGCGGTGTAGGGGGGTCAGATTAGGGGTTAATAAATTTAATGTAGGTGGTGGCGATGTAGGGGGGTCAGATAAGGGGTTAATAAATTTAATGTAGGTGGCGGTGGTGTAGGGGGGTCAGATTAGGGGTTAATAAATTTAATGTAGGTGGCGGCGGGTTCTGGGAGCGGCGGTTTTGGGGTTAAACACTTTATTTAGGTGCGGCGGGGTCCGGGAGCGGCGGTTTAGGGGTTAATACATATAATGTAGGTGGCGGTGGGCTCCGGGAGCGGCGGTTTAGGGGTTAATACACTTTATTCGTTATTGCCGTGGGGGATTGCGGTTGACAGGTAGATAGACATTGCGCATGCGTTAGGTGTTAGTTTTTTTTTGGAAGGCATTTTAGGGAGTTACGGTGCTCCCATACTCAGAGCAAGGCCTGCTACGGCTGCATTTTATGGCAAGGTGAAAATGGAGTAAGATTTCGCCATTTTCACCACGTAAGGCCTTGCTCTGGATATTGGATACCGATTTACGACGCGGTCCCATGTTAACCTATGGGAGTAAAAATTGCGGGCGACGTGTGAAATATACGGGCGTAAGTTGTATGCTACTCCGTATATGTGATACCAAAACAGCGCAAAAACCAGCATCACCGGCATATCGGATCAGGCCCATGTATTTAACCCCTTAAGGACAAGACCATTTTTCAATTTCTTACCCTTAAGGATCAGGGCTATTTTTTCATTTTTGCTGTGTTTGTGTTTAGCTGTAATTCTCCTCTTACTCATTTACTGTACCCACACATATTATATACAGTTTTTCTCGCCATTAAATGGACTTTTTAAAGATACCATTATTTTCATCATATCTTATAATTTACTATAAATTTATTTTATAAAATATGATAAAAAAAACTCACTTTTTCTAACTTTGACCCCCAAAATCTTACACATCTACAACCACCAAAAAACACCCATGCCAAATAGTTTCTAAATTTTGTCCTGAGTTTAGAAATACCCAATGGTTACATGTTCTTTGCTTTTTTTGCAAGTTATAGGGCAATAAATACAAGTAGCACTTTGCTATTTCCAAACCACTTTTTTTCAAAATTAGCGATAGTTACATTGGAACCCTGATATCTGTCAGGAATACCTGAATATCCCTTGACATGTATATATATATATATATATATATTTTTTTTAGTAGACAACCCAAAGTATTGCTCTAGGCCCATTTTGGTATATTTCATGCCACTATTTCACCGCCAAATGTGATCAAATAAAAAAAAATTGCTAACTTTTTCACAAACTTTAGGTTTTTCACTGAAATTATTTACAAACAACTTATGCAATTATGGCATAAATGGTTGTAAATGCTTCTCTGGGATTCCCTTTCTTCAGAAATAGCAGACTTATATGGCTTTGGTGTTGCTTTTTGGTAATTAGAAGGCCGCTAAATGCTGCTGCGCACCACACGTGTATTATGCCCAGCAGTGAAGGGGTTAATTAGGTCGCTTGTAGGGTTAATTATAGCTTTAGCATAGAGATCAGTCTCCCACCTTACACATCCCACTCCCTGATTCCTCTCTGATCCCTCACAAACAGCTCTATTCCCTCCCCCATCCCACAATTGTCACCGCCATCTTAAGTACGGGCAGAAAGTCTGCCAGTACTAAAATAAAAGCCTTTTTTTTAAGCATTTTTCTAAAGTAAATAAATAGTTTCTGCAGTGTTGATTCCCCCTAACTCCCCAACCTCCACGATCCCCCCCAAACATCTCTCTTAAGCTCCCCCAATTCCTATTTGTGGCCATCTTAGATATTGGCAGCTGTCTGCCAGTACTCAGTTTCTGATCAAATTTGCACATTTTTCATATTTTATTTATTATAACCCCATTTTTCCGTAGTTTAGCTGCCCCCCCCTCAATACCCTACCCCCTCTCCCTCCCAGATCCCATTCCCAACAACATTTCCCCTCTCTCTCCCACCGATCGGACGGTTGAGTGGCCCTCTCTGCATCGGTGTGCCAAAAAAGGTATTGCAGTGATGCCTCAATATCGAGGCATCACGGCAATACCTTGAAAGCGTCTTTAACAACCAGTTTGTAAATTATGTACCCTGTACGATGTGTGTCGTTAAGGGGTTAAGAATAAATAGAACATATTCTTCATTGGAATGTGAAATATTAAGATTTTCATGTCGGGTTAGCGCACTTGAGGATATGTGATTGTCTTTGCGTGCAAGTAAGGTTATTTGTTTTTTTCTCGCTCTATTGAAGTCTACGGGAGATACGTTAATGAGTTTGAGATATTCAAGCGCAACCTGACGTGTGCAAAAAGTCTACTTCTAGAAAAGTTAACGCAGGATCGCTAAAAAGCGCTATACTCATATACCCGTAGTTTGTTTTTAGTTTGTCCAAATTTGAATGCACATATCTCCCGTATATTCCCAGAGGGGCATTTACATTTTGGATGTTAGCAGGGATAATGTAAACAGACACTTACACTAATGGTGTAAAATAAACTATCACCTAGATTACGAGTTGTGCGTTCGTGTTTTAACGCTGAAAAAATTGTTATTTCAGCGTTAAAACAGCAACGCAGCCATTACAAGTCTTGTCGGTATAGCCTGCAACGCAACGTCAGTCCCGCACTCGTAAAAATTATGTTTTTTCATGGGACTTCCATAGCGCAGCCATTAGGAGTTTAACGGTGAGGCTAAAAAGCTTGCGTTACACCCTATACCAACAAGATCCATACCGCCATCTGAGAGCAGTAGTTATGAGTTTTACACTACAAAGCTGTTACATAAAACTCATAACTAAAGTGCTACAAAGTACACTAACACCCATAAACTACCTATTAACCCCTAAACCGAGGCCCCCCCGCATCGCAAACACTATATTAAAGTTATTAGCCCCTAATCTGCCACTCCCGACATCGCCGCCACAAATAAAATTTATTAACCCCTATTCCGCTGCTCCCTGGCATCGTCGCCACTATAATATACTATTATTAACCCCTAAACCGCCGCCCTCCCGCATCGCAAACACTATTTAAATATTATCAACCCCTAATCTGCCGTCCGCCCACATCGCCCTCAATACACTAAAGTTATTAAGCCCTACACCGCCGCCACTATAATAAACCTATTAACCCCTAAACCGCAAGCCCCCACAACAAAATAAATTAATTTAAACTAGTAACCCCTAAACCTAACGCCCCCTCCCTAACTTTAGATTAAAATTACAATTTCCCTATCTTAAATTAAATTAAAACGTACCTGTCAAATTAAAAAAACTAATATTAAACTAACAATTAAACTAATATAACTATTAAACTAATATTAAACTAACAATTAAACTAATATAACTATTAAACTAATATTAAACTAACAATTAAACTAATATAACTATTAAACTAATATTAAACAAACTACCAATTAAATAAAACTAAAATACACATTAAAAAATACTAACACTTCTATAAAAATTACAAACTATCTAATTACAAAAAATAACAAACAAAATGATCAAAAATAAAAAACCCTAGCCTACAATAAACTACCAATAGCCCTTAAAGGGATATTCCAGCCAAAATTGGAAACCACATAGGTGCGTTTCTGTATTGAACAGAAGCCATTATGTAATAAACATGCATTAACAAAGATGCTTCTAATAAAAGCTATAGCTGTTTTAAAAGTGTATTTAAGTATGCAACGTGCACCAGCATTTTATACACAGCTCTGGTAATGACTCAACTTGTTAATTGCTGACGATACAAGCCCCACTAATGATCTGTGCAGCTGCATTATTTAAAATGCTGGTGCAATGAGAATATCTGGCTATAGGTCACATGCACATGCAGAGAAAAACAGTGTTAACTCTTAATTGAAGCATTTTTGCCACTACAAGTACGATGCAATAAATCTATGTGCATTTATATTTTGCTTGGAATGTCCCTTTAAAGGGACCTTTTGTAGGGCATTGCCCTAAATTAAACAGCTCTTTTACCTGTAAAAAAAAATACAAAGACCCCCCCAACAGTAAAACCCACCACCCAACCAACCCCCAAAATAAAAAAACCTAACTCTAACAAAAACCTAAGCTACCCATTGCCCTGAAAAGGGCATTTGTATGGGCATTGCCCTTAAAAGGGCATTTAGCTCTTTTGCTTTGCCCTGCAAAGGGCATGCAGCTCTTTTAAGAAATACCCAACCCCTAATCTAAAAAAAAACCCACCCAAAAAACCTTAAAAAAACCTAACACTAACCCCTCTTTAGGTACTCACAGTTGCTGAAGTCCCGCTTGAAGGATCTTCATCCCAGCGGCTCCATCTTCATCCAGGTGGCAACTTCTATCTTCATCCCGGTGGCGTCTTCTATCTTCATCCCGGTGGCGTCTTCTATCTTCATCCCAGCAGCACGGAGCGGGTCCACCCTGAAGACATCCGACGTGGAGCATCCTCTTCATACGGTCGCTGCCATACCCTGAATCTTCAATGCAAGGTATGCGATTCAAAATGTCGTCACTTGCATTCTTATTGGCTGATTTGATTTTGGAAATTCAAATAAGCCAATAGGATGAGAGCTACTGAAATCATATTGGCTGTTCAAATCAGCCAATAGGATGAGAGCTACTGAAATTCTATTGGCCAATAGAATTTCAGAAGCTCTCATCCCATTGGTTGTTTTGAACAGCCAATAGGATTTCAGTTGCTCTCATCCTATTGGCTGATTTGAATTTCCAAAATCAAATCAGCCAATAAGATGGAGCCGCTGGGATGAAGCTCCTTCAAGCGGGACTTCAACAACTGTAAGTGGATATTCGGGGGTTAGTGTTAGGTATTTTTAAACCTTTTTTTGGTGGGTTTTTTTTTTAGTTTAGGGTTTGGGCTTTTCATAAAAGAGCTAAATGCCCTTTTCAGGGCAATGCAAAACAGCTAAATGCCCTTTTAAGGGCAATGCCCATACAAATGCCCTTTTCAGGGCAATGGTTAGCTTAGGTTTTTTTTAGATAGTTTTTTTTTATTTTGTGGGTTTAGGGGGGGGGGGGGGTTTGTAATGTTAGTCGGACTTTGTATTTTTTTCCAGGTAAAAGAGCGGTTTAACTTAGAGCAATGCCCTACAAAAAGCTCTTTTAAGGGCTATTGGTAGTTTATTATAGATTAGGTTTTTTTTTTTGTTTGTTTTTTTAAAATGGATATTAGAATAGGAATAATTTTTATTATTTTTCATAATTCGTTTGGGGTGGGTTTCTATTTTTAGATTAGGGTTTGGGCATTTCATAAAAGAGCTGAATGCCCTTTTAAGGGTAATGCCCATACAAATACCCTTTTTTCAGGGAAATGGGTAGATTAGGTTTTACTTTATTTTATGGGTTTGGGGGGTGGGGGTTTGTATACTGTTAGGGGGGGGGTGTTTTTCTTTTGTAGGAAAAGAGCTATTATCTTTAGGGCAATGCCCTACAAAAGGCCTTTTTAAGGGCCCTTGGTAGTTTATTATAGATTAGGGTTTTTTATTTTGGGGTGGGTTTTTTATTTTTTTAAAAGGGTATTTGAATAGGAATAATTTTTATTATTTTGGATAATTTCGTTTGTTATTTTTTTGTAATGGTAGGTTTTTATTTTTGTAATGTTAGGTTTTAGTGTAAGGCAGGTTAGGTTTTATTTCACAGGTAAGTTTGTATTTATTTTAACTAGGTAGTTATTAAATAGTTATTAACTATTTAATAACTAATGTACCTAGTTAAAATAAATACAAAGTTGCCTGTAAAATAAATATAAACCCTAAGGCCTAGATTTAGAGTTTGGCGGTAGCCGTGAAAACCAGCGTTAGAGGCTCCTAACGCTGGTTTTAGGCTACCGCCGGTATTTGGAGTCAGTCAGGAAAGGGTCTAACGCTCACTTTCCAGCCGCGACTTTTCCATACCGCAGATCCCCTTACGTCAATTGCGTATCCTATCTTTTCAATGGGATCTTTCTAACTCCGGTATTTAGAGTCGTGGCTGAAGTGAGCGTTAGAAATCTAACGACAAAACTCCAGCCGCAGAAAAAAGTCAGTAGTTAAGAGCTTTCTGGGCTAACGCCGGTTTATAAAGCTCTTAACTACTGTGCTCTAAAGTACACTAACACCCATAAACTACCTATACACCCCTAAACCGAGGTCCCCCCACATCGCCGCCACTCTATTACATTTTTTAACCCCTAATCTGCCGACCGCCACCTACGTTATACTTATGTACCCCTAATCTGCTGCCCCTAACACCGCCGACCCCTATATTATATTTATTAACCCCTAACCTGCCCCCCACAACGTCGCCGCCAGCTACCTACAATAATTAACCCCTAATCTGCCGACCGCAAAGCGCCGCTACCTACGTTATCCTTATGTACCCCTAATCTGCTGCCCCTAACACCGCCGACCCCTATATTATATTTATTAACCCCTAATCTGCCCCCCTCAACGTCGCCTCCATCTGCCTACACTTATTAACCCCTAATCTGCCGAGCGGACCGCACCGCTACTATAATAAAGTTATTAACCCCTAATCCGCCTCACTCCCGCCTCAATAACCCTATAATAAATAGTATTAACCCCTAATCTGCCCTCCCTAACATCGCCGACACCTAACTTAAATTATTAACCCCTAATCTGCCGACCGAATCTCGCCGCTACTGTAATAAATGGATTTACCCCTAAAGCTAAGTCTAACCCTAACCCTAACACCCCCCTAAGTTAAATAAATTAACTCTTATTAAATAAATTATTCCTATTTAAAGCTAAATACTTACCTGTAAAATAAACCCTAATATAGCTACAATATAAATTATAATTATATTATAGCTATTTTAGGATTTATATTTATTTTACAGGTAACTTTGTATTTATTTTAACCAGGTACAATAGTTAAGAACTATTTAATAGCTAAAATAGTTAAAATAATTACAAAATTACCTGTAAAATAAATCCTAACCTAAGTTACAATTAAACCTAACACTACACTATCAATAAATAAATTAAATAAAATACCTACAATTACCTACAATTAAACCTAACACTACACTATCAATACATTAATTAAAGGGACATAATACTCATATGCTAAATCACTTGAAATTGATGCAGTATAACTGTAAAAAGCTGACAGGAAAATATCACCTGAGCATCACTATGTAAAAAAGGAAGATATTTTACCTCACAATTTCCTCAGCTCAGCAGAGTAAGTTCTGTGTAAAAAGTTATACTCAGCTGCTCCCAGCTGCAGGTAAAAAAATTTAAAAAAATTAAGAAATGAACAGCAGCCAATCAGCATCAGCAGTGCTGAGGTCATGAACTCTTACTGTGATCTCATGAGATTTGACTTAACTCTCATGAGATTTCATAGTAAGCTTCCTTTACCTGATTGGTGAAATAATATGAGAGTGCACGATGCTAGTCCCTTCAGATGTCCCAGGACAAACACACTAAAATGCTGCTTAGAAATCCTTTACAATGGGAGGTGGCTACTGAGGAACTTTTGAGGTAAAATATCTTTCTTTTTTACATAGAGATGTTCAAGTGATATTTTCTAATCAGCTTTTTACAGCTATGCTGCATCACTTTCAAGTGTTTAAACATTTGGGTATTATGGCCCTTTAAATACAATACCTACAAATAACTACAATTAAATAAACTAACTAAAGTACAAAAAATAAAAAAGAACTAAGTTACAAAAAATAAAAAAATATTTACAAACATTAGAAAAATATTACAACAATTTTAAACTAATTACACCTACTCTAAGCCCCCTAATGAAATTACAAAGCCCCCCAAAATAAAAAAATGCCCTACCCTATTCTAAATTACAAAAGTTCAAAGCTCTTTTACCTTACCAGCCCTGAACAGGGCCCTTTGCGGGGCATGCCCCAAGAAATTCAGCTCTTTTGCCTGTAAAAAAACACATACAATACCCCCCCCCCAACATTACAACCCACCACCCACATACCCCTAATCTAACCCAAACCCCCCTTAAATAAACCTAACACTAAGCCCCTGAAGATCTTCGTACCTTATCTTCACCTCACCGGGTATCGGAACAGCCAATAGAATGCGAGCTCAATCTGATTGGCTGATCGGATCAGCCAATCGGATTGAACTTGATTCTGATTGGCTGATTCCATCAGCCAATCAGAATTTTCCTACCTTAATTCCGATTGGCTGATAGAATCCTATCAGCCAATCGGAATTCGAGGGACGCCATCTTGGATGACGTCCCTTAAAGGAACCGTCATTCTTCAGTTGGACGTCGTCGGAAGAAGATTGATCCGCGCTGGAGGTCTTCACGATGGAGCCGTTCCTCATCGGATGAAGATAGAAGATGCCGCTTGGATCAAGATGGTTGCCGGTCTGGATCGCCTCTTCTTCCTGGATAGGATGAAGACTTTGGAGCCTCTTCTGGACCTCTTCAGCCGCAGGATTATGGATCGCCAGGCCCCGCTTGGGTTGGATGAAGATTTTGGAGCCAGGACCGATCGGTGATACCCGGTGAGGTGAAGATAAGGTAGGAAGATCTTCAGGGGCTTAGTGTTAGGTTTATTTAAGGGGGGTTTGGGTTAGATTAGGGGTATGTGGGTGGTGGGTTGTAATGTTGGGGGGGGGGTATTGTATGTGTATTTTTACAGGCAAAAGAGCTGAATTTCTTGGGGCATGCCCCGCAAAGGGCCCTGTTCAGGGCTGGTAAGGTAAAAGAGCTTTGAACTTTTGTAATTTAGAATAGGGTAGGGCATTTTTTTATTTTGGGGGGCTTTGTAATTTCATTAGGGGGCTTAGAGTAGGTGTAATTAGTTTAAAATTGTTGTAATATTTTTCTAATGTTTGTAAATATTTTTTTATTTTTTGTAACTTAGTTCTTTTTTATTTTTTGTACTTTAGTTAGTTTATTTAAATGTATTTTGTTGTAGATATTGTATTTAATTAATGTATTGATAGTGTAGTGTTAGGTTTAATTGTAGGTAATTGTAGGTATTTTATTTAATTTATTTATTGATAGTGTAGTGTTAGGTTTAATTGTAACTTAGGTTAGGATTTATTTTACAGGTAATTTTGTAATTATTTTAACTATTTTAGCTATTAAATAGTTCTTAACTATTTAATAGCTATTGTACCTGGTTAAAATAAATACAAAGTTACCTGTAAAATAAATATAAATACTAAAATAGCTATATTATAATTATAATTTATATTGTAGCTATATTAGGGTTTATTTTACAGGTAAGTATTTAGCTTTAAATAGGAATAATTTATTTAATAAGAGTTAATTTATTTCGTTAGATTTAAATTATATTTAATTTAGGGGGGTGTTAGGGTTAAAGTTAGACTTAGCTTTAGGGGTTAATAAATTTATTAGAGTAGCGGTGAGCTCCTGTCGGCAGATTAGGGGTTAATACTTGAAGTTAGGTGTCGGCAATGTTAGGGAGGGCAGATTAGGGGTTAATACTATTTATTATAGGGTTATTGAGGCGGGAGTGAGGCGGATTAGGGATTAATACATTTATTATAGTAGCGCTCAGGTCCGGTCGGCAGATTAGGGGTTAATAAGTGTAGTTAGGTGGAGGCGACGTTGGGGGCGGCAGATTAGGGGTTAATAAATATAATATAGGGGTCGGCGATGTTAGGGCAGCAGATTAGGGGTACATAGGGATAATGTAGGTGGCGGGGGTGTACGGAGCGGCAGATTAGGGGTTAAAAATAATATGCAGGGGTCAGCGATAGCGGGGGCGGCAGATTAGGGGTTAATAAGTGTAAGGTTAGGGGTGTTTAGACTCGGGGTACATGTTAGAGTGTTAGGTGCAGACGTAGGAAGTGTTTCCACATAGAAAACAATGGGGCTGCGTTAGGAGCTGAACGCGGCTTTTTTGCAGGTGTTAGGTTTTTTTTCAGCTCAAACAGCCCCATTGTTTTCTATGGGGGAATCGTGCACGAGCACGTTTTTGAAGCTGGCCGCGTCCGTAAGCACCGCTGGTATCGAGAGTTGAAGTTGCGGTAAATATGCTATACGCTCCTTTTTTGGAGCCTAACGCAGCCATTCTGTGAACTCTCAATACCAGCGGTATTTAAAAGGTGCGGCCAGAAAAAAGCACGCGTAGCTAACGCACCCCTTTGGCCGCAGAACTCTAAATCTAGGCGTAAGATAGCTACAATGTATCTATTAGTTATATTGTAGCTAGCTTAGGTTTTATTTCACAGGCAAGTTTGTATTTAGTTTTAAATAGGAATTAATTGGTTAATAATTGTACATTTAATTTAGATCTATTTTAATTATGTTAAAGTAAGGGGGTGTTAGGGTTAGGGGTTAATAGTTTAATTTAGGTTGTTGCGATGTGGGGGGCTGGCGGTTTAGGGGTTAATAGGTTTATTTAGTGGTAGTGATGTAGGAGGCCAGAGGTTTAGGGGTTAATAACTTTATTTAGTGGCGGCTATGTCAGGGAGCGGCGGAATAGGGGTTAATAACTTTAGTATAGTGTCAGAGACATCGGGAGCGGCAGATTAGGGGTTAAAAGTTTTATTTGGGTGGCGGCGATATTGGGAGCGGCAAATTAGGGGTTAATAACTGTATGTGGGTGGCGGCGATGTCTTGGGCAGCAGATTATAGGTGTTTAGACTCGGGGTTTATGCTAGGGTGTTAGGTTTAAATGTTACTTTTTTTCCCCCATAGATATCAATGGGGCTGCGTTACAGAGCTTTTTATTCCCCAATCACAGGTGTTAGGTTTTTTTCTAACCCGCTCTCCCCATTGATGTCTATGGGGAAAGAGTGCACGAGCACTTCAAAGCAGCGCTTGTATTTTGTGCGGTATGGAGCTCAACGTAACCATATCGCATGCACAAGCCGGCTGCTTTAAAACTTGTAATGGCAGCGCTATAGAGGGTCAAATAACGCAACTTTTGTTGCGTTCGTTAAATTCCCTATAGCGTGCATAATTTGTAATCTACCTGAAAGTAACCAAGGCATGCTGCAAAATGTATGAACCAGCAATATTCACTTATAGCCCTAATGAGGTAGGCAGGATATTGTTTGTGTAATCTCAGGGTCTCATGAGGTAGGCAGATATTAGATGTGTAATCTCAGGGTCTCATAATGTAGGCAGATATTGTTTGTGTAATCTCAGGGACTCATGAGGTAGGCAGATATTGGCTGTGTAATCTCAGGGTCTCATGAGGTAGGCAGATATTAGATGTGTAATCTCAGGGTCTCATAATGTAGGCAGATATTGTTTGTGTAATCTCAGGGTCTCATGAGGTAGGCAGATATTAGATGTGTAATCTCAGGGTCTCATAATGTAGGCAGATATTGTTTGTGTAATCTCAGGGTCTCATAAGGTAGGCAGATATTGTTTGTGTAATCTCAGGGACTCATGAGGTAGGCAGATATTGGCTGTGTAATCTCAGGGTCTCATGAGGTAGGCAGATATTGGTTGTGTAATCTCAGGGCCTCATGAGGTAGGCAGATATTGGTTGTGTAATCTCAGGGTCTCATGAGGTAGGCAGATATTGGTTGTGTAATCTCAGGGTCTCATGAGGTAGGCAGATATTGGTTGTGTAATCTCAGGGACTCATGAGGTAGGCAGATATTGGTTGTGTAATCTCAGGGTCTCATGAGGTAGGCAGATATTGGTTGTGTAATCTCAATGACTCATGAGATAGGCAGATATTGGTTGTGTAATCTCAGGGCCTCATGAGGTAGGCAGATATTGGTTGTGTAATCTCAGGGTCTCGTGAGGTGGGCTGGATATTGGTTGTGTAATCTCAGGGTCTCATAAGGTAGGCAGATATTGGCTGTGTAATTTTAGGGTCTCATGAGGTAGGCAGATATTGGTTGTGTAATCTCAGGGTCTCATGAGGTAGGCAGATATTGGTTGTGTAATCTCAGGGTCTCATGAGGTAGGCAGATATTGGTTGTGTAATCTCAGGGTCTCATGAGGTAGGCAGATATTGGTTGTGTAATCTCAGGGTCTCATGAGGTAGGCAGATATTGGTTGTGTTTATTCTCAGGGTTTCATGAGATAGGCAGATATTGGTTGTGTAATCTCAGGGTTTCATGAGGTAGGCAGATATTGGCTGTGTAATCTCAGGGTCTCATAAGGTAGACAGATATTGGTTGTGTAATCTCAGGGTTTCATGAGGTAGGCAGGATATTTTTTGTGTAATCTCAGGGTCTCATGAGGTAGGCAGATATTGGTTGTGTAATCTCAGGGTCTCATGAGGTAGGCAGATATTGGTTGTGTAATCTCAGGGTCTCATGAGATAGGCAGGATATTGTTTGTGTAATCTCAGGGTCTCATGAGGTAGGCAGATATTGGCTGTATAATCTCAGGGTCTCATGAGGTAGGCAGATATTGGCTGTGTAATCTCAGGGTTTCATGAGGTAGGCAGGATATTGTTTGTGTAATCTCAGGGTCTCATGAGGTAGGCAGATATTGGCTGTGTAATCTCAGGGCCTCATGAGGTAGGCAGATATTGGTTGTGTAATCTCAGGGTCTCATGAGGTAGGCAAATATTGGTTGTGTAATCTCAGGGTCTCTTGAGGTAGGCAGATATTGGCTGTGTAATCTCAGGGTCTCATGAGGTAGGCAGATATTGGCTGTGTAATCTCAGGGTCTCATGAGGTAGGCAGATATTGGTTGTGTAATCTCAGGGTCTCATGAGGTAGGCAGATATTGTTTGTGTAATCTCAGGGTCTCATGAGGTAGGCAGATATTAGCTGTGTAATCTCAGGGTCTCATGATGTAGGCAGATATTGGCTGTGTAATCTCAGGGCCTCATGAGGTAGGCAGATATTGGCTGTGTAATCTCAGGGTCTCATGAGGTAGGCAGATATTGGCTGTGTAATCTCAGGGTCTCATGAGGTAGGCAGATATTGGTTGTGTAATCTCAGGGTCTCATGAGGTAGGCAGATATTGTTTGTGTAATCTCAGGGCCTCATGAGGTAGGCAGATATTGTTTGTGTAATCTCAGGGTCTCATGAGGTAGGCAGATATTGTTTGTGTAATCTCAGGGTTTCATGAGGTAGACAGATATTGGCTGTGTAATCTCAGGGTCTCATGAGGTAGACAGATATTGGCTGTGTAATCTCAGGGTTTCATGAGGTAGGCAGATATTGGCTGTGTAATCTCAGGGTTTCATGAGGCAGGCAGATATTGGCTGTGTAATCTCAGGGTTTCATGAGGCAGGCAGATATTGGCTGTGTAATCTCAGGGACTCATGAGGTAGGCAGATATTGGTTGTGTAATCTCAGGGTCTCATGAGGTAGGCAGATATTGGCTGTGTAATCTCAGGGTCTCATGAGGTAGACAGATATTGGCTGTGTAATCTCAGGGTTTCATGAGGTAGGCAGATATTGGCTGTGTAATCTCAGGGTTTCATGAGGCAGGCAGATATTGGCTGTGTAATCTCAGGGTTTCATGAGGCAGGCAGATATTGGCTGTGTAATCTCAGGGACTCATGAGGTAGGCAGATATTGGTTGTGTAATCTCAGGGTCTCATGAGGTAGGCAGATATTGGCTGTGTAATCTCAGGGTCTCATGAGGTAGGAAGATATTGGTTGTGTAATCTCAGGGTCTCATGAGGTAGGCAGATATTGGCTGTGTAATCTCAGAGTCTCATGAGGTAGGCAGATATTGGTTGTGTAATCTCAGGGTCTCATGAGCTAGGCAGATATTGGTTGTGTAATCTCAGGGTCTCATGAGGTAGGCAGATATTGGCTGTGTAATCTCAGGGCTTCATGAGGTAGCAGGATATTGTTTGTGTAATCTCAGGGTCTCATGAGGTAGGCAGATATTGGCTGTGTAATCTCAGAGTCTTGTGAGGTAGGCAGATATTGGCTGTGTAATCTCAGGGTCTCATGAGGTAGGCAGATATTGGTTGTGTAATCTCAGGGTCTCATGAGGTAGGCAGATATTGGTTGTGTAATCTCAGGGTCTCATGAGGTAGGCAGATATTGGTTGTGTAATCTCAGGGCCTCATGAGGTAGGCAGATATTGGTTGAGTAATCTCAGGGACTCATGAGGTAGGCAGATATTGGTTGTGTAATCTCAGGGTCTCATGAGGTAGGCAGATATTGGCTGTGTAATCTCAGGGCCTCATGAGGTAGACAGATATTGGCTGTGTAATCTCAGGGTCTCATGAGGTAGGCAGATATTGGCTGTGTAATCTCAGAGTCTTGTGAGGTAGGCAGATATTGGCTGTGTAATCTCAGGGTCTCATGAGGTAGGCAGATATTGGCTGTGTAATCTCAGGGTCTCATGAGGTAGGCAGATATTGGCTGTGTAATCTCAGGGTCTCATGAGGTAGGCAGATATTGGCTGTGTAATCTCAGGGTCTCATGAGGTAGGCAGATATTGTTTGTGTAATCTCAGGGACTCATGAGATAGGCAGATATTAGCTGTGTAATCTCAGGGTCTCATGAGGTAGGCAGATATTGGCTGTGTAATCTCAGGGCTTCATGAGGTAGGCAGATATTGGCTGTGTAATCTCAGGGTCTCATGAGGTAGGCAGATATTGGCTGTGTAATCTCAGGGTCTCATGAGGTAGGCAGATATTGGTTGTGTAATCTCAGGGTCTCATGAGGTAGGCAAATATTGTTTGTGTAATCTCAGGGCCTCATGAGGTAGGCAGATATTGTTTGTGTAATCTCAGGGTCTCATGAGGTAGGCAGATATTGTTTGTGTAATCCCAGGGTTTCATGAGGTAGGCAGATATTGGCTGTGTAATCTCAGGGTTTCATGAGGCAGGCAGATATTGGCTGTGTAATCTCAGGGTTTCATGAGGCAGGCAGATATTGGCTGTGTAATCTCAGGGACTCATGAGGTAGGCAGATATTGGTTGTGTAATCTCAGGGCCTCATGAGGTAGGCAGATATTGGCTGTGTAATCTCAGGGTCTCATGAGGTAGGCAGATATTGGTTGTGTAATCTCAGGGTCTCATGAGGTAGGCAGATATTGGCTGTGTAATCTCAGGGTCTCATGAGGTAGGCTGATATTGGCTGTGTAATCTCAGGGTCTCATGAGGTAGGCAGATATTGGTTGTGTAATCTCAGGGTATCATGAGGTAGGCAGATATTGGCTGTGTAATCTCAGGGCCTCATGAGGTAGGCAGGATATTGTTTGTGTAATCTCAGGGTTTCATGAGGTAGGCAGATATTGGCTGTGTAATCTCAGGGTCTCATGAGGTAGGCAGATATTGGCTGTGTAATCTCAGGGCCTCATGAGGTAGGCAGATATTGTTTGTGTAATCTCAGGGCCTCATGAGGTAGGCAGATATTGTTTGTGTAATCTCAGAGTCTCGCAAGGTAGGCAGATATTGGCTGTGTAATCTCAGGGCCTCATGAGGTAGGATGGATATTGTTTGTGTAATCTCAGGGTCTCATAAGGTAGGATGGATATTGACTGTGTAATCTCAGGGTCTCATGAGGTAGGCAGATATTGGCTGTGTAATCTCAGGGTCTCATGAGGTATGCAGATATTGGTTGTGTAATCTCAGAGTATCATAAGGTAGGCAGATATTGGCTGTGTAATCTCAGGGTCTCATGAGGTAGGCAGATATTGGCTGTGTAATCTCAGAGTCTCGCGAGGTAGGCAGATATTGGCTGTGTAATCTCAGAGTCTCATGAGGTAGGCAGATATTGGTTGTGTAATCTCAGGGTCTCGTGAGGTAGGCAGATATTGGCTGTGTAATCTCAGAGTCTCATGAGGTAGGCAGATATTGGCTGTGTAATCTCAGAGTCTCATGAGGTAGGCAGATATTGGTTGTGTAATCTCAGGGTCTCATGAGGTAGGCAGATATTGGCTGTGTAATCTCAGGGTCTCATGAGGTAGGCAGATATTGGTTGTGTAATCTCAGGGTCTCATGAGGTAGGCAGATATTGTTTGTGTAATCTCAGGGTCTCATGAGGTAGGCAGATATTAGCTGTGTAATCTCAGGGTCTCATGAGGTAGGCAGATATTGGCTGTGTAATCTCAGGGCCTCATGAGGTAGGCAGATATTGGCTGTGTAATCTCAGGGTCTCATGAGGTAGGCAGATATTGGTTGTGTAATCTCAGAGTCTCGCAAGGTAGGCAGATATTGGCTGTGTAATCTCAGGGTCTCATGAGGTAGGCAGATATTGGTTGTGTAATCTCAGGGTCTCATGAGGTAGGCAGATATTGGTTGTGTAATCTCAGGGTCTCATGAGGTAGGCAGATATTGGTTGTGTAATCTCAGGGCCTCATGAGGTAGGCAGATATTGGTTGTGTAATCTCAGGGACTCATGAGGTAGGCAGATATTGGTTGTGTAATCTCAGGGTCTCATGAGGTAGGCAGATATTGGCTGTGTAATCTCAGGGCCTCATGAGGTAGGCAGATATTGGCTGTGTAATATCAGGGTCTCATGAGGTAGGCAGATATTGGCTGTGTAATCTCAGAGTCTTGTGAGGTAGGCAGATATTGGCTGTGTAATCTCAGGGTCTCATGAGGTAGGCAGATATTGGCTGTGTAATCTCAGGGTCTCATGAGGTAGGCAGATATTGGCTGTGTAATCTCAGGGTCTCATGAGGTAGGCAGATATTGGCTGTGTAATCTCAGGGTCTCATGAGGTAGGCAGATATTGTTTGTGTAATCTCAGGGACTCATGAGGTAGGCAGATATAAGCTGTGTAATCTCAGGGTCTCATGAGGTAGGAAGATATTGGCTGTGTAATCTCAGGGCCTCATGAGGTAGGCAGATATTGGCTGTGTAATCTCAGGGTCTCATGAGGTAGGCAGATATTGGCTGTGTAATCTCAGGGTCTCATGAGGTAGGCAGATATTGGTTGTGTAATCTCAGGGTCTCATGAGGTAGGCAAATATTGTTTGTGTAATCTCAGGGCCTCATGAGGTAGGCAGATATTGTTTGTGTAATCTCAGGGTCTCATGAGGTAGGCAGATATTGTTTGTGTAATCTCAGGGCCTCATGAGGTAGGATGGATATTGTTTGTGTAATCTCAGGGTCTCATAAGGTAGGATGGATATTGACTGTGTAATCTCAGGGTCTCATGAGGTAGGCAGATATTGGCTGTGTAATCTCAGGGTCTCATGAGGTATGCAGATATTGGTTGTGTAATCTCAGAGTATCATAAGGTAGGCAGATATTGGCTGTGTAATCTCAGGGTCTCATGAGGTAGGCAGATATTGGCTGTGTAATCTCAGAGTCTCGCGAGGTAGGCAGATATTGGCTGTGTAATCTCAGAGTCTCATGAGGTAGGCAGATATTGGTTGTGTAATCTCAGGGTCTCGTGAGGTAGGCAGATATTGGCTGTGTAATCTCAGAGTCTCATGAGGTAGGCAGATATTGGCTGTGTAATCTCAGAGTCTCATGAGGTAGGCAGATATTGGTTGTGTAATCTCAGGGTCTCATGAGGTAGGCAGATATTGGCTGTGTAATCTCAGGGTCTCATGAGGTAGGCAGATATTGGTTGTGTAATCTCAGGGTCTCATGAGGTAGGCAGATATTGTTTGTGTAATCTCAGGGTCTCATGAGGTAGGCAGATATTGGCTGTGTAATCTCAGGGTCTCATGAGGTAGGCAGATATTGGCTGTGTAATCTCAGGGCCTCATGAGGTAGGCAGATATTGGCTGTGTAATCTCAGGGTCTCATGAGGTAGGCAGATATTGGTTGTGTAATCTCAGAGTCTCGCAAGGTAGGCAGATATTGGCTGTGTAATCTCAGGGTCTCATGAGGTAGGCAGATATTGGTTGTGTAATCTCAGGGTCTCATGAGGTAGGCAGATATTGGTTGTGTAATCTCAGGGTCTCATGAGGTAGGCAGATATTGGTTGTGTAATCTCAGGGCCTCATGAGGTAGGCAGATATTGGTTGTGTAATCTCAGGGACTCATGAGGTAGGCAGATATTGGTTGTGTAATCTCAGGGTCTCATGAGGTAGGCAGATATTGGCTGTGTAATCTCAGGGCCTCATGAGGTAGGCAGATATTGGCTGTGTAATATCAGGGTCTCATGAGGTAGGCAGATATTGGCTGTGTAATCTCAGAGTCTTGTGAGGTAGGCAGATATTGGCTGTGTAATCTCAGGGTCTCATGAGGTAGGCAGATATTGGCTGTGTAATCTCAGGGTCTCATCAGGTAGGCAGATATTGGCTGTGTAATCTCAGGGTCTCATGAGGTAGGCAGATATTGGCTGTGTAATCTCAGGGTCTCATGAGGTAGGCAGATATTGTTTGTGTAATCTCAGGGACTCATGAGGTAGGCAGATATAAGCTGTGTAATCTCAGGGTCTCATGAGGTAGGAAGATATTGGCTGTGTAATCTCAGGGCCTCATGAGGTAGGCAGATATTGGCTGTGTAATCTCAGGGTCTCATGAGGTAGGCAGATATTGGCTGTGTAATCTCAGGGTCTCATGAGGTAGGCAGATATTGGTTGTGTAATCTCAGGGTCTCATGAGGTAGGCAGATATTAGCTGTGTAATCTCAGGGTCTCATGAGGTAGGCAGATATTGGCTGTGTAATCTCAGGGCCTCATGAGGTAGGCAGATATTGGCTGTGTAATCTCAGGGTCTCATGAGGTAGGCAGATATTGGTTGTGTAATCTCAGAGTCTCGCAAGGTAGGCAGATATTGGCTGTGTAATCTCAGGGTCTCATGAGGTAGGCAGATATTGGTTGTGTAATCTCAGGGTCTCATGAGGTAGGCAGATATTGGTTGTGTAATCTCAGGGTCTCATGAGGTAGGCAGATATTGGTTGTGTAATCTCAGGGCCTCATGAGGTAGGCAGATATTGGTTGTGTAATCTCAGGGACTCATGAGGTAGGCAGATATTGGTTGTGTAATCTCAGGGTCTCATGAGGTAGGCAGATATTGGCTGTGTAATCTCAGGGCCTCATGAGGTAGGCAGATATTGGCTGTGTAATATCAGGGTCTCATGAGGTAGGCAGATATTGGCTGTGTAATCTCAGAGTCTTGTGAGGTAGGCAGATATTGGCTGTGTAATCTCAGGGTCTCATGAGGTAGGCAGATATTGGCTGTGTAATCTCAGGGTCTCATGAGGTAGGCAGATATTGGCTGTGTAATCTCAGGGTCTCATGAGGTAGGCAGATATTGGCTGTGTAATCTCAGGGTCTCATGAGGTAGGCAGATATTGTTTGTGTAATCTCAGGGACTCATGAGGTAGGCAGATATAAGATGTGTAATCTCAGGGTCTCATGAGGTAGGAAGATATTGGCTGTGTAATCTCAGGGCCTCATGAGGTAGGCAGATATTGGCTGTGTAATCTCAGGGTCTCATGAGGTAGGCAGATATTGGCTGTGTAATCTCTGGGTCTCATGAGGTAGGCAGATATTGGTTGTGTAATCTCAGGGTCTCATGAGGTAGGCAAATATTGTTTGTGTAATCTCAGGGCCTCATGAGGTAGGCAGATATTGTTTGTGTAATCTCAGGGTCTCATGAGGTAGGCAGATATTGTTTGTGTAATCTCAGGGTTTCATGAGGTAGGCAGATATTGGCTGTGTAATCTCAGGGTTTCATGAGGCAGGCAGATATTGGCTGTGTAATCTCAGGGTTTCATGAGGCAGGCAGATATTGGCTGTGTAATCTCAGGGACTCATGAGGTAGGCAGATATTGGTTGTGTAATCTCAGGGCCTCATGAGGTAGGCAGATATTGGCTGTGTAATCTCAGGGTCTCATGAGGTAGGCAGATATTGGTTGTGTAATCTCAGGGTCTCATGAGGTAGGCAGATATTGGCTGTGTAATCTCAGGGTCTCATGAGGTAGGCAGATATTGGTTGTGTAATCTCAGGGTCTCATGAGGTAGGCAGATATTGGTTGTGTAATCTCAGGGTCTCATGAGGTAGGCAGATATTGGCTGTGTAATCTCAGGGCCTCATGAGGTAGGCAGGATATTGTTTGTGTAATCTCAGGGTTTCATGAGGTAGGCAGATATTGGCTGTGTAATCTCAGGGTCTCATGAGGTAGGCAGATATTGGCTGTGTAATCTCAGGGCCTCATGAGGTAGGCAGATATTGTTTGTGTAATCTCAGGGCCTCATGAGGTAGGCAGATATTGTTTGTGTAATCTCAGAGTCTCGCAAGGTAGGCAGATATTGGCTGTGTAATCTCCGGGCCTCATGAGGTAGGATGGATATTGTTTGTGTAATCTCAGGGTCTCATAAGGTAGGATGGATATTGACTGTGTAATCTCAGGGTCTCATGAGGTAGGCAGATATTGGCTGTGTAATCTCAGGGTCTCATGAGGTATGCAGATATTGGTTGTGTAATCTCAGAGTCTCATAAGGTAGGCAGATATTGGCTGTGTAATCTCAGGGTCTCATGAGGTAGGCAGATATTGGCTGTGTAATCTCAGAGTCTCGCGAGGTAGGCAAATATTGGCTGTGTAATCTCAGAGTCTCATGAGGTAGGCAGATATTGGCTGTGTAATCTCAGAGTCTCGTGAGGTAGGCAGATATTGGTTGTGTAATCTCAGGGTCTCGTGAGGTAGGCAGATATTGGCTGTGTAATCTCAGAGTCTCATGAGGTAGGCAGATATTGGCTGTGTAATCTCAGAGTCTCATGAGGTAGGCAGATATTGGTTGTGTAATCTCAGGGTCTCATGAGGTAGGCAGATATTGGCTGTGTAATCTCAGGGCCTCATGAGGTAGGCAGATATTGGTTGTGTAATCTCAGGGTCTCATGAGGTAGGCAGATATTGGCTGTGTAATCTCAGGGCCTCATGAGGTAGGCAGATATTGGTTGTGTAATCTCAGGGTCTCATGAGGTAGGCAGATATTGGTTTTGTAATCTCAGGGTCTCATGAGGTAGGCAGATATTGGTTGTGTAATCTCAGGGTCTCATGAGGTAGGCAGATATTGGTTGTGTAATCTCAGAGTCTCATGAGGTAGGCAGATATTGGCTGTGTAATCTCAGGGTCTCATGAGGTAGGATGGATATTGGTTGTATAATCTCAAAGTCTCGTGAGGTAGGCAGATATTGGTTGTGTAATCTCAGAGTCTCGTGAGGTAGGCAGATATTGGCTGTGTAATCTCAGGGCCTCATGAGGTAGGCAGATATTGGTTGTGTAATCTCAGGGTCTCCTGAGGTAGGGAGATATTGGTTGTGTAATCTCAGAGTCTCGCAAGGTAGGCAGATATTGGCTGTGTAATCTCAGGGCCTCATGAGGTAGGCAGATATTGGTTGTGTAATCTCAGGGTCTCATGAGGTAGGCAGATATTGGTTGTGTAATCTCAGAGTCTCGCAAGGTAGGCAGATATTGGCTGTGTAATCTCAGGGCCTCATTTGGTAGGCAGATATTGGTTGTGTAATCTCAGGGCCTCATGAGGTAGGCAGATATTGGCTGTGTAATCTCAGAGTCTCATGAGGTAGGCAGATATTGGCTGTGTAATCTCAGGGCCTCATGAGGTAGGCAGATATTGGTTGTGTAATCTCAGGGCCTCATGAGGTAGGCAGATATTGGTTGTGTAATCTCAGGGTCTCATGAGGTAGGCAGATATTGGCTGTGTAATCTCAGAGTCTCGCAAGGTAGGCAGATATTGGCTGTGTAATCTCAGGGCCTCATGAGGTAGGCAGATATTGGTTGTGTAATCTAAGGGCCTCATGAGGTAGGCAGATATTGGCTGTGTAATTCCAGAGTCTCATGAGGTAGGCAGATATTGGCTGTGTAATCTCAGGGCCTCATGAGGTAGGCAGATATTGGTTGTGTAATCTCAGGGCCTCATGAGGTAGGCAGATATTGGTTGTGTAATCTCAGGGCCTCATGAGGTAGGCAGATATTGGTTTTGTAATCTCAGGGCCTCATGAGGTAGGCAGATATTGGCTGTGTAATCTCAGAGTCTCATGAGGTAGGCAGATATTGGCTGTGTAATCTCAGAGTCTTGTGAGGTAGGCAGATATTGGTTGTGTAATCTCAGGGTCTCATGAGGTAGGCAGATATTGGCTGTGTAATCTCAGAGTCTCATGAGGTAGGCAGATATTGGTTGTGTAATCTCAGGGTCTCATGAGGTAGGCAGATATTAGCTGTGTAATCTCAGGGTCTCATGAGGTAGGCAGATATTGGCGGTGTAATCTCAGGGTCTCATGAGGTAGGCAGATATTGGTTGTGTAATCTCAGGGTCTCATGAGGTAGGCAGATATTGGCTGTGTAATCTCAGGGTCTCATGAGGTAGGCAAATATTGGTTGTGTAATCTCAGGGTCTCATGAGGTAGGCAGATATTGGTTGTGTAATCTCAGGGTCTCATGAGGTAGGCAGATATTGGCTGTGTAATCTCAGGGCCTTATGAGGTAGGCAGGATATTGTTTGTGTAATCTCAGGGTTTCATGAGGTAGGCAGATATTGGCTGTGTAATCTCAGGGTCTCATGAGGTAGGCAGATATTGTTTGTGTACTCTCAGGGCCTCATAAGGTAGGCAGATATTGTTTGTGTAATCTCAGAGTCTCGCAAGATAGGCAGATATTGGCTGTGTAATCTCAGGGCCTCATGAGGTAGGATGGATATTGTTTGTGTAATCTCAGGGTCTCATAAGGTAGGATGGATATTGACTGTGTAATCTCAGGGTTTTATGAGGTAGGCAGATATTGGCTGTGTAATCTCAGGGTCTCATGAGGTAGGCAGATATTGGTTGTGTAATCTCAGAGTCTCATAAGGTAGGCAGATATTGGCTGTGTAATCCCAGGGTCTCATGAGGTAGGCAGATATTGGCTGTGTAATCTCAGAGTCTCGCGAGGTAGGCAGATATTGGCTGTGTAATCTCAGAGTCTCATGAGGTAGGCAAATATTGGTTGTGTAATCTCAGGGTCTCATGAGGTAGGCAGATATTGGCTGTGTAATCTCAGAGTCTCATGAGGTAGGCAGATATTGGCTGTGTAACCTCAGAGTCTCATGAGGTAGGCAGATATTGGTTGTGTAATCTCAGGGTCTCATGAGGTAGGCAGTTATTGGCTGTGTAATCTCAGGGCCTCATGAGGTAGGCAGATATTGGTTGTGTAATCTCAGGGTCTCATGAGGTAGGCAGATATTGGCTGTGTAATCTCAGGGCCTCATGAGGTAGGCAGATATTGGTTGTGTAATCTCAGGGTCACATGAGGTAGGCAGATATTGGTTGTGTAATCTCAGGGTCTCATGAGGTAGGCAGATATTGGTTGTGTAATCTCAGGGTCTCATGAGGTAGGCAGATATTGGCTGTGTAATCTCAGAGTCTCGCGAGGTAGGCAGATATTGGCTGTGTAATCTCAGGGCCTCATGAGGTAGGCAGATATTAGTTGTGTAATCTCAGGGTCTCATGAGGTAGGCAGATATTGGTTGTGTAAACTCAGAGTCTCGCAAGGTAGGCAGATATTGGCTGTGTAATCTCAGGGCCTCATGAGGTAGGCAGATATTGGTTGTGTAATCTCAGGGCCTCATGAGGTAGGCAGATATTGGCTGTGTAATCTCAGAGTCTCATGAGGTAGGCAGATATTGGCTGTGTAATCTCAGGGCCTCATGAGGTAGGCCGATATTGGTTGTGTAATCTCAGGGCCTCATGAGGTAGGCAGATATTGGTTGTGTAATCTCAGGGTCTCATGAGGTAGGCAGATATTGTCTATGTAATCTCAGAGTCTAGCAAGGTAGGCAGATATTGGCTGTGTAATCTCAGGGCCTCATGAGGTAGGCAGATATTGGTTGTGTAATCTCAGGGCCTCATGAGGTAGGCAGATATTGGCTGTGTAATCTCAGAGTCTCATGAGGTAGGCAGATATTGGCTGTGTAATCTCAGGGCCTCATGAGGTAGGCAGATATTGGTTGTGTAATCTCAGGGCCTCATGAGGTAGGCAGATATTGGTTGTGTAATCTCAGGGCCTCATGAGGTAGGCAGATATTGGTTGTGTAATCTCAGGGCCTCATGAGGTAGGCAGATATTGGCTGTGTAATCTCAGAGTCTCATGAGGTAGGCAGATATTGGCTGTGTAATCTCAGGGCCTCATGAGGTAGGCAGATATTGGTTGTGTAATCTCAGGGTCTCATGAGGTAGGCAGATATTGGTTTTGTAATCTCAGGGTCTCATGAGGTAGGCAGATATTGGTTGTGTAATCTCAGGGTCTCATGAGGTAGGCAGATATTGGTTGTGTAATCTCAGAGTCTCATGAGGTAGGCAGATATTGGCTGTGTAATCTCAGGGTCTCATGAGGTAGGATGGATATTGGTTGTGTAATCTCAGAGTCTCGTGAGGTAGGCAGATATTGGTTGTGTAATCTCAGAGTCTCGTGAGGTAGGCAGATATTGGCTGTGTAATCTCAGGGCCTCATGAGGTAGGCAGATATTGGTTGTGTAATCTCAGGGTCTCCTGAGGTAGGGAGATATTGGTTGTGTAATCTCAGAGTCTCGCAAGGTAGGCAGATATTGGCTGTGTAATCTCAGGGCCTCATGAGGTAGGCAGATATTGGTTGTGTAATCTCAGGGTCTCATGAGGTAGGCAGATATTGGTTGTGTAATCTCAGAGTCTCGCAAGGTAGGCAGATATTGGCTGTGTAATCTCAGGGCCTCATTTGGTAGGCAGATATTGGTTGTGTAATCTCAGGGCCTCATGAGGTAGGCAGATATTGGCTGTGTAATCTCAGAGTCTCATGAGGTAGGCAGATATTGGCTGTGTAATCTCAGGGCCTCATGAGGTAGGCAGATATTGGTTGTGTAATCTCAGGGCCTCATGAGGTAGGCAGATATTGGTTGTGTAATCTCAGGGTCTCATGAGGTAGGCAGATATTGGCTGTGTAATCTCAGAGTCTCGCAAGGTAGGCAGATATTGGCTGTGTAATCTCAGGGCCTCATGAGGTAGGCAGATATTGGTTGTGTAATCTCAGGGCCTCATGAGGTAGGCAGATATTGGCTGTGTAATTCCAGAGTCTCATGAGGTAGGCAGATATTGGCTGTGTAATCTCAGGGCCTCATGAGGTAGGCAGATATTGGTTGTGTAATCTCAGGGCCTCATGAGGTAGGCAGATATTGGTTGTGTAATCTCAGGGCCTCATGAGGTAGGCAGATATTGGTTGTGTAATCTCAGGGCCTCATGAGGTAGGCAGATATTGGCTGTGTAATCTCAGAGTCTCATGAGGTAGGCAGATATTGGCTGTGTAATCTCAGAGTCTTGTGAGGTAGGCAGATATTGGTTGTGTAATCTCAGGGTCTCATGAGGTAGGCAGATATTGGCTGTGTAATCTCAGAGTCTCATGAGGTAGGCAGATATTGGTTGTGTAATCTCAGGGTCTCATGAGGAAGGCAGATATTAGCTGTGTAATCTCAGGGTCTCATGAGGTAGGCAGATATTGGCGGTGTAATCTCAGGGTCTCATGAGGTAGGCAGATATTGGTTGTGTAATCTCAGGGTCTCATGAGGTAGGCAGATATTGGCTGTGTAATCTCAGGGTCTCATGAGGTATGCAAATATTGGTTGTGTAATCTCAGGGTCTCATGAGGTAGGCAGATATTGGTTGTGTAATCTCAGGGTCTCATGAGGTAGGCAGATATTGGCTGTGTAATCTCAGGGCCTTATGAGGTAGGCAGGATATTGTTTGTGTAATCTCAGGGTTTCATGAGGTAGGCAGATATTGGCTGTGTAATCTCAGGGTCTCATGAGGTAGGCAGATATTGTTTGTGTAATCTCAGGGCCTCATAAGGTAGGCAGATATTGTTTGTGTAATCTCAGAGTCTCGCAAGATAGGCAGATATTGGCTGTGTAATCTCAGGGCCTCATGAGGTAGGATGGATATTGTTTGTGTAATCTCAGGGTCTCATAAGGTAGGATGGATATTGACTGTGTAATCTCAGGGTCTTATGAGGTAGGCAGATATTGGCTGTGTAATCTCAGGGTCTCATGAGGTAGGCAGATATTGGTTGTGTAATCTCAGAGTCTCATAAGGTAGGCAGATATTGGCTGTGTAATCTCAGGGTCTCATGAGGTAGGCAGATTTTGGCTGTGTAATCTCAGAGTCTCGCGAGGTAGGCAGATATTGGCTGTGTAATCTCAGAGTCTCATGAGGTAGGCAGATATTGGTTGTGTAATCTCAGGGTCTCATGAGGTAGGCAGATATTGGCTGTGTAATCTCAGAGTCTCATGAGGTAGGCAGATATTGGCTGTGTAACCTCAGAGTCTCATGAGGTAGGCAGATATTGGTTGTGTAATCTCAGGGTCTCATGAGGTAGGCAGTTATTGGCTGTGTAATCTCAGGGCCTCATGAGGTAGGCAGATATTGGTTGTGTAATCTCAGGGTCTCATGAGGTAGGCAGATATTGGCTGTGTAATCTCAGGGCCTCATGAGGTAGGCAGATATTGGTTGTGTAATCTCAGGGTCACATGAGGTAGGCAGATATTGGTTGTGTAATCTCAGGGTCTCATGAGGTAGGCAGATATTGGTTGTGTAATCTCAGGGTCTCATGAGGTAGGCAGATATTGGCTGTGTAATCTCAGAGTCTCGCGAGGTAGGCAGATATTGGCTGTGTAATCTCAGGGCCTCATGAGGTAGGCAGATATTGGTTGTGTAATCTCAGGGTCTCATGAGGTAGGCAGATATTGGTTGTGTAATCTCAGAGTCTCGCAAGGTAGGCAGATATTGGCTGTGTAATCTCAGGGCCTCATGAGGTAGGCAGATATTGGTTGTGTAATCTCAGGGCCTCATGAGGTAGGCAGATATTGGCTGTGTAATCTCAGAGTCTCATGAGGTAGGCAGATATTGGCTGTGTAATCTCAGGGCCTCATGAGGTAGGCAGATATTGGTTGTGTAATCTTAGGGTCTCATGAGGTAGGCAGATATTGGTTGTGTAATCTCAGGGTCTCATGAGGTAGGCAGATATTGGTTGTGTAATCTCAGGGTCTCATGAGGTAGGCAGATATTGGTTGTGTAATCTCAGGGTCTCATGAGGTAGGCAGATATTGGTTGTGTAATCTCAGGGTCTCATGAGGTAGGCAGATATTGGTTGTGTAATCTCAGAGTCTCATGAGGTAGGCAGATATTGACTGTGTAATCTCAGGGTCTCATGAGTTAGGATGGATATTGGTTGTGTAATCTCAGAATCTCGTGAGGTAGGCAGATATTGGTTGTGTAATCTCAGAGTCTCATGAGGTAGGCAGATATTGGCTGTGTAATCTCAGGATCTCATGAGGTAGGCAGATATTGGTTGTGTAATCTCAGAGTCTCATAAGGTAGGCAGATATTGGCTGTGTAATCTCAGGGTCTCATGAGGTAGGCAGATATTGGCTGTGTAATCTCAGAGTCTCGCGAGGTAGGCAGATATTGGCTGTGTAATCTCAGAGTCTCATGAGGTAGGCAGATATTGGTTGTGTAATCTCAGGGTCTCATGAGGTAGGCAGATATTGGCTGTGTAATCTCAGAGTCTCATGAGGTAGGCAGATATTGGCTGTGTAACCTCAGAGTCTCATGAGGTAGGCAGATATTGGTTGTGTAATCTCAGGGTCTCATGAGGTAGGCAGATATTGGCTGTGTAATCTCAGGGCCTCATGAGGTAGGCAGATATTGGTTGTGTAATCTCAGGGTCTCATGAGGTAGGCAGATATTGGCTGTGTAATCTCAGGGCCTCATGAGGTAGGCAGATATTGGTTGTGTAATCTCAGGGTCTCATGAGGTAGGCAGATATTGGTTGTGTAATCTCAGGGTCTCATGAGGTAGGCAGATATTGGTTGTGTAATCTCAGGGTCTCATGAGGTAGGCAGATATTGGTTGTGTAATCTCAGAGTCTCATGAGGTAGGCAGATATTGACTGTGTAATCTCAGGGTCTCATGAGGTAGGATGGATATTGGTTGTGTAATCTCAGAGTCTCGTGAGGTAGGCAGATATTGGTTGTGTAATCTCAGAGTCTCGTGAGGTAGGCAGATATTGGCTGTGTAATCTCAGGGCCTCATGAGGTAGGCAGATATTGGTTGTGTAATCTCAGGGTCTCATGAGGTAGGCAGATATTGGTTGTGTAATCTCAGGGCCTCATGAGGTAGGCAGATATTGGCTGTGTAATCTCAGGGCCTCATGAGGTAGGCAGATATTGGTTGTGTAATCTCAGGGCCTCATGAGGTAGGCAGATATTGGCTGTGTAATCTCAGAGTCTCATGAGGTAGGCAGATATTGGCTGTGTAATCTCAGGGCCTCATGAGGTAGGCAGATATTGGTTGTGTAATCTCAGGGCCTCATGAGGTAGGCAGATATTGGTTGTGTAATCTCAGGGTCTCATGAGGTAGGCAGATATTGTCTGTGTAATCTCAGAGTCTCGCAAGGTAGGCAGATATTGGCTGTGTAATCTCAGGGCCTCATGAGGTAGGCAGATATTGGTTGTGTAATCTCAGGGCCTCATGAGGTAGGCAGATATTGGCTGTGTAATCTCAGAGTCTCATGAGGTAGGCAGATATTGGCTGTGTAATCTCAGGGCCTCATGAGGTAGGCAGATATTGGTTGTGTAATCTCAGGGCCTCATGAGGTAGGCAGATATTGGTTGTGTAATCTCAGGGCCTCATGAGGTAGGCAGATATTGGTTGTGTAATCTCAGGGCCTCATGAGGTAGGCAGATATTGGCTGTGTAATCTCAGAGTCGAATGAGGTAGGCAGATATTGGCTGTGTAATCTCAGAGTCTTGTGAGGTAGGCAGATATTGGTTGTGTAATCTCAGGGTCTCATGAGGTAGGCAGATATTGGCTGTGTAATCTCAGAGTCTCATGAGGTAGGCAGATATTGGTTGTGTAATCTCAGGGTCTCATGAGGTAGGCAGATATTGGCTGTGTAATCTCAGAGTCTCGTGAGGTAGGCAGATATTGGCTGTGTAATCTCAGGGCCTCATGAGGTAGGCAGATATTGGCTGTGTAATCTCAGGGCCTCATAAAGTAGGCAGATATTGGTTGTGTAATCTCAGGGCCTCATGAGGTAGGCAGATATTGGTTGTGTAATCTCAGGGTCTCATGAGGTAGGCAGATATTGGTTGTGTAATCTCAGGGTCTCATAAGGTAGGCAGATATTGGCTGTGTAATCTCAGAGTCTCATAAGGTAGGCAGATATTAGCTGTGTAATCTCAGGTTCTCATGAGTTAGGCAGATATTGTTTGTGTAATCTCAGGGTCTCATGAGGTAGGCAGATATTAGCTGTGTAATCTCAGGGTCTCATGAGGTAGGCAGATATTGGCTGTGTAATCTCAGGGTCTCATGAGGTAGGCAGATATTGGCTGTGTAATCTCAGGGTCTCATGAGGTAGGCAGATATTGGCTGTGTAATCTCAGGGTCTCATGAGGTAGGCAGATATTGGTTGTGTAATCTCAGGGTCTCATGAGGTAGGCAGATATTGTTTGTGTAATCTCAGGGCCTCATGAGGTAGGCAGATATTGTTTGTGTAATCTCAGGGTCTCATGAGGTAGGCAGATATTGTTTGTGTAATCTCAGGCTTTCATGAGGCAGGCAGATATTGGCTGTGTAATCTCTGGGTTTCATGAGGCAGGCAGATATTGGCTGTGTAATCTCAGGGACTCATGAGGTAGGCAGATATTGGTTGTGTAATCTCAGGGTCTCATGAGGTAGGCAGATATTGGCTGTGTAATCTCAGGGTTTCATGAGGTAGGCAGATATTGGTTGTGTAATCTCAGGGTCTCATGAGGTAGGCAGATATTGGCTGTGTAATCTCAGGGTCTCATGAGGTAGGCAGATATTGGTTGTGTAATCTCAGGGTCTCATGAGGCAGGCAGATATTGGCTGTGTAATCTCAGGGTCTCATGAGGTAGGCAGATATTGGTTGTGTAATCTCAGGGTCTCATGAGGTAGGCAGATATTGGTTGTGTAATCTCAGGGTCTCGTGAGGTAGGCAGATATTGGCTGTGTAATCTCAGGGCCTCATGAGGTAGGCAGGATATTGTTTGTGTAATCTCAGGGTTTCATGAGGTAGGCAGATATTGGCTGTGTAATCTCAGGGTCTCATGAGGTAGGCAGATATTGGCTGTGTAATCTCAGGGCCTCATGAGGTAGGCAGATATTGTTTGGGTAATCTCAGGGCCTCATGAGGTAGGCAGATATTGTTTGTGTAATCTCAGAGTCTCGCAAGGTAGGCAGATATTGGCTGTGTAATCTCAGGGCCTCATGAGGTAGGATGGATATTGTTTGTGTAATCTCAGGGTCTCATAAGGTAGGATGGATATTGACTGTGTAATCTCAGGGTCTCAGGAGGTAGGCAGATATTGGCTGTGTAATCTCAGGGTCTCATGAGGTAGGCAGATATTGGTTGTGTAATCTCAGAGTCTCATAAGGTAGGCAGATATTGGCTGTGTAATCTCAGGGTCTCATGAGGTAGGCAGATATTGGCTGTGTAATCTCAGAGTCTCGCGAGGTAGGCAGATATTGGCTGTGTAATCTTAGAGTCTCATGAGGTAGGCAGATATTGGTTGTGTAATCTCAGGGTCTCATGAGGTAGGCAGATATTGGTTGTGTAATCTCAGAGTCTCATGAGGTAGGCAGATATTGGCTGTGTAATCTCAGGGTCTCATGAGGTAGGATGGATATTGGTTGTGTAATCTCAGAGTCTCGTGAGGTAGGCAGATATTGGTTGTATAATCTCAGAGTCTCGTGAGGTAGGCAGATATTGGCTGTGTAATCTCAGGGCCTCATGAGGTAGGCAGATATTGGTTGTGTAATCTCAGGGTCTCATGAGGTAGGCAGATATTGGCTGTGTAATCTCAGAGTCTCGCAAGGTAGGCAGATATTGGCTGTGTAATCTCAGGGCCTCATGAGGTAGGCAGATATTGGTTGTGTAATCTCAGGGCCTCATAAGGTAGGCAGATATTGGCTGTGTAATCTCAGAGTCTCATGAGGTAGGCAGATATTGGCTGTGTAATCTCAGGGCCTCATGAGGTAGGCAGATATTGGTTGTGTAATCTCAGGGCCTCATGAGGTAGGCAGATATTGGTTGTGTAATCTCAGGGTCTCATGAGGTTGGCAGATATTGGCTGTGTAATCTCAGAGTCTCGCAAGGTAGGCAGATATTGGCTGTGTAATCTCAGGGTCTCATGAGGTAGGCAGATATTGGCTGTGTAATCTCAGGGTCTCATGAGGTAGGCAGATATTGGCTGTGTAATCTCAGGGTCTCATGAGGTAGGCAGATATTGGTTGTGTAATCTCAGGGTCTCATGAGGTAGGCAGATATTGTTTGTGTAATCTCAGGGCCTCATGAGGTAGGCAGATATTGTTTGTGTAATCTCAGGGTCTCATGAGGTAGGCAGATATTGTTTGTGTAATCTCAGGGTTTCATGAGGTAGGCAGATATTGGCTGTGTAATCTCTGGGTTTCATGAGGCAGGCAGATATTGGCTGTGTAATCTCAGGGTTTCATGAGGCAGGCAGATATTGGCTGTGTAATCTCAGGGACTCATGAGGTAGGCAGATATTGGTTGTGTAATCTCAGGGTCTCATGAGGTAGGCAGATATTGGCTGTGTAATCTCAGGGTCTCATGAGGTAGGCAGATATTGGTTGTGTAATCTCAGGGTCTCATGAGGCAGGCAGATATTGGCTGTGTAATCTCAGGGTCTCATGAGGTAGGCAGATATTGGTTGTGTAATCTCAGGGTCTCATGAGGTAGGCAGATATTGGTTGTGTAATCTCAGGGTCTCATGAGGTAGGCAGATATTGGCTGTGTAATCTCAGGGCCTCATGAGGTAGGCAGGATATTGTTTGTGCAATCTCAGGGTTTCATGAGGTAGGCAGATATTGGCTGTGTAATCTCAGGGTCTCATGAGGTAGGCAGATATTGGCTGTGTAATCTCAGGGCCTCATGAGGTAGGCAGATATTGTTTGTGTAATCTCAGGACCTCATGAGGTAGGCAGATATTGTTTGTGTAATCTCAGAGTCTCGCAAGGTAGGCAGATATTGGCTGTGTAATCTCAGGGCCTCATGAGGTAGGATGGATATTGGTTGTGTAATCTCAGGGCCTCATGAGGTAGGCAGATATTGGCTGTGTAATCTCAGAGTCTCATGAGGTAGGCAGATATTGGCTGTGTAATCTCAGGGCCTCATGAGGTAGGCAGATATTGGTTGTGTAATCTCAGGGCCTCATGAGGTAGGCAGATATTGGCTGTGTAATCTCAGAGTCTCATGAGGTAGGCAGATATTGGCTGTGTAATCTCAGGGCCTCATGAGGTAGGCAGATATTGGTTGTGTAATCTCAGGGCCTCATGAGGTAGGCAGATATTGGTTGTGTAATCTCAGGGCCTCATGAGGTAGGCAGATATTGGTTGTGTAATCTCAGGGCCTCATGAGGTAGGCAGATATTGGTTGTGTAATCTCAGGGCCTCATGAGGTAGGCAGATATTGGCTGTGTAATCTCAGAGTCTCATGAGGTAGGCAGATATTGGCTGTGTAATCTCAGAGTCTTGTGAGGTAGGCAGATATTGGTTGTGTAATCTCAGGGTCTCATGAGGTAGGCAGATATTGGCTGTGTAATCTCAGAGTCTCATGAGGTAGGCAGATATTGGTTGTGTAATCTCAGGGTCTCATGAGGAAGCAGATATTGGCTGTGTAATCTCAGAGTCTCGTGAGGTAGGCAGATATTGGCTGTGTAATCTCAGGGCCTCATGAGGTAGGCAGATATTGGCTGTGTAATCTCAGAGTCTTGTGAGGTAGGCAGATATTGGTTGTGTAATCTCAGGGTCTCATGAGGTAGGCAGATATTGGCTGTGTAATCTCAGAGTCTTGTGAGGTAGGCAGATATTGGTTGTGTAATCTCAGGGTCTCATGAGGTAGGCAGATATTGGCTGTGTAATCTCAGAGTCTCATGAGGTAGGCAGATATTGGTTGTGTAATCTCAGGGTCTCATGAGGTAGGCAGATATTGGCTGTGTAATCTCAGAGTCTCGTGAGGTAGGCAGATATTGGCTGTGTAATCTCAGGGTCTCATGAGGTAGGCAGATATTGGCTGTGTAATCTCAGGGCCTCATGAGGTAGGCAGATATTGGTTGTGTAATCTCAGGGTCTCATGAGGTAGGCAGATATTGGTTGTGTAATCTCAGGGTCTCATAAGGTAGGCAGATATTGGCTGTGTAATCTCAGGGTCTCATAAGGTAGGCAGATATTAGCTGTGTAATCTCAGGGTCTCATGAGCTAGGCAGATATTGTTTGTGTAATCTCAGGGTCTCATGAGGTAGGCAGATATTAGCTGTGTAATCTCAGGGTCTCATGAGGTAGGCAGATATTGGCTGTGTAATCTCAGGGTCTCATGAGGTAGGCAGATATTGGCTGTGTAATCTCAGGGTCTCATGAGGTAGGCAGATATTGGCTGTGTAATCTCAGGGCCTCATGAGGTAGGCAGATATTGTTTGTGTAATCTCAGGGTCTCATGAGGTAGGCAGATATTGTTTGTGTAATCTCAGGGTTTCATGAGGTAGGCAGATATTGGCTGTGTAATCTCTGGGTTTCATGAGGCAGGCAGATATTGGCTGTGTAATCTCAGGGTTTCATGAGGCAGGCAGATATTAGCTGTGTAATCTCAGGGACTCATGAGGTAGGCAGATATTGGTTGTGTAATCTCAGGGTCTCATGAGGTAGGCAGATATTGGCTGTGTAATCTCAGGGTCTCATGAGGTAGGCAGATATTGGTTGTGTAATCTCAGGGTCTCATGAGGCAGGCAGATATTGGCTGTGTAATCTCAGGGTCTCATGAGGTAGGCAGATATTGGTTGTGTAATCTCAGGGTCTCATGAGGTAGGCAGATATTGGTTGTGTAATCTCAGGGTCTCATGAGGTAGGCAGATATTGTTTGTGTAATCTCAGGGTTTCATGAGGTAGGCAGATATTGGCTGTGTAATCTCTGGGTTTCATGAGGCAGGCAGATATTGGCTGTGTAATCTCAGGGTTTCATGAGGCAGGCAGATATTAGCTGTGTAATCTCAGGGACTCATGAGGTAGGCAGATATTGGTTGTGTAATCTCAGGGTCTCATGAGGTAGGCAGATATTGGCTGTGTAATCTCAGGGTCTCATGAGGTAGGCAGATATTGGTTGTGTAATCTCAGGGTCTCATGAGGCAGGCAGATATTGGCTGTGTAATCTCAGGGTCTCATGAGGTAGGCAGATATTGGTTGTGTAATCTCAGGGTCTCATGAGGTAGGCAGATATTGGTTGTGTAATCTCAGGGTCTCATGAGGTAGGCAGATATTGGCTGTGTAATCTCAGGGCCTCATGAGGTAGGCAGGATATTGTTTGTGTTATCTCAGGGTTTCATGAGGTAGGCAGATATTGGCTGTGTAATCTCAGGGTCTCATGAGGTAGGCAGATATTGGCTGTGTAATCTCAGGGCCTCATGAGGTAGGCAGATATTGTTTGTGTAATCTCAGGGCCTCATGAGGTAGGCAGATATTGTTTGTGTAATCTCAGAGTCTCGCAAGGTAGGCAGATATTGGCTGTGTAATCTCAGGGCCTCATGAGGTAGGATGGATATTGTTTGTGTAATCTCAGGGTCTCATAATGTAGGATGGATATTGACTGTGTAATCTCAGGGTCTCATGAGGTAGGCAGATATTGGCTGTGTAATCTCAGGGTCTCATGAGGTAGGCAGATATTGGTTGTGTAATCTCAGAGTCTCATAAGGTAGGCAGATATTGTCTGTGTAATCTCAGGGTCTCATGAGGTAGGCAGATATTGGCTGTGTAATCTCAGAGTCTCGCGAGGTAGGCAGATATTGGCTGTGTAATCTCAGAGTCTCATAAGGTAGGCAGATATTGGTTGTGTAATCTCAGGGTCTCATGAGGTAGGCAGATATTGGCTGTGTAATCTCAGAGTCTCATGAGGTAGGCAGATATTGGTTGTGTAATCTCAGGGTCTCATGAGGTAGGCAGATATTGGCTGTGTAATCTCAGGGCCTCATGAGGTAGGCAGATATTGGCTGTGTAATCTCAGGGTCTCATGAGGTAGGCAGATATTGGCTGTGTAATCTCAGGGTCTCATGAGGTAGGCAGATATTGGTTGTGTAATCTCAGGGTCTCATGAGGTAGGCAGATATTGGTTGTGTAACCTCAGGGTCTCATGAGGTAGGCAGATATTGGTTGTGTAATCTCAGAGTCTCATGAGGTAGGCAGATATTGGCTGTGTAATCTCAGGGTCTCATGAGGTAGGATGGAAATTGGTTGTGTAATCTCAGAGTCTCGTGAGGTAGGCAGATATTGGTTGTATAATCTCAGAGTCTCGTGAGGTAGGCAGATATTGGCTGTGTAATCTCAGGGCCTCATGAGGTAGGCAGATATTGGTTGTGTAATCTCAGGGTCTCATGAGGTAGGCAGATATTGGCTGTGTAATCTCAGAGTCTCGCAAGGTAGGCAGATATTGGCTGTGCAATCTCAGGGCCTCATGAGGTAGGCAGATATTGGTTGTGTAATCTCAGGGCCTCATAAGGTAGGCAGATATTGGCTGTGTAATCTCAGGGCCTCATGAGGTAGGCAGATATTGGTTGTGTAATCTCAGGGCCTCATGAGGTAGGCAGATATTGGTTGTGTAATCTCAGGGTCTCATGAGGTTGGCAGATATTGGCTGTGTAATCTCAGAGTCTCGCAAGGTAGGCAGATATTGGCTGTGTAATCTCAGGGTCTCATGAGGTAGGCAGATATTGGCTGTGTAATCTCAGGGTCTCATGAGGTAGGCAGATATTGGCTGTGTAATCTCAGGGTCTCATGAGGTAGGCAGATATTGGTTGTGTAATCTCAGGGTCTCATGAGGTAGGCAGATATTGTTTGTGTAATCTCAGGGCCTCATGAGGTAGGCAGATACTGTTTGTGTAATCTCAGGGTCTCATGAGGTAGGCAGATATTGTTTGTGTAATCTCAGGGTTTCATGAGGTAGGCAGATATTGGCTGTGTAATCTCTGGGTTTCATGAGGCAGGCAGATATTGGCTGTGTAATCTCAGGGTTTCATGAGGCATGCAGATATTGGCTGTGTAATCTCAGGGACTCATGAGGTAGGCAGATATTGGTTGTGTAATCTCAGGGTCTCATGAGGTAGGCAGATATTGGCTGTGTAATCTCAGGGTCTCATGAGGTAGGCAGATATTGGTTGTGTAATCTCAGGGTCTCATGAGGCAGGCAGATATTGGCTGTGTAATCTCAGGGTCTCATGAGGTAGGCAGATATTGGTTGTGTAATCTCAGGGTCTCATGAGGTAGGCAGATATTGGTTGTGTAATCTCAGGGTCTCATGAGGTAGGCAGATATTGGCTGTGTAATCTCAGGGCCTCATGAGGTAGGCAGGATATTGTTTGTGTAATCTCAGGGTTTCATGAGGTAGGCAGATATTGGCTGTGTAATCTCAGGGTCTCATGAGGTAGGCAGATATTGGCTGTGTAATCTCAGGGCCTCATGAGGTAGGCAGATATTGTTTGTGTAATCTCAGGGCCTCATGAGGTAGGCAGATATTGTTTGTGTAATCTCAGAGTCTCGCAAGGTAGGCAGATATTGGCTGTGTAATCTCAGGGCCTCATGAGGTAGGATGGATATTGTTTGTGTAATCTCAGGGTCTCATAAGGTAGGATGGATATTGACTGTGTAATCTCAGGGTCTCATGAGGTAGGCAGATATTGGCTGTGTAATCTCAGGGTCTCATGAGGTAGGCAGATATTGGTTGTGTAATCTCAGAGTCTCATAAGGTAGGCAGATATTGTCTGTGTAATCTCAGGGTCTCATGAGGTAGGCAGATATTGGCTGTGTAATCTCAGAGTCTCGCGAGGTAGGCAGATATTGGCTGTGTAATCTCAGAGTCTCATGAGGTAGGCAGATATTGGTTGTGTAATCTCAGGGTCTCATGAGGTAGGCAGATATTGGCTGTGTAATCTCAGAGTCTCATGAGGTAGGCAGATATTGGTTGTGTAATCTCAGGGTCTCATGAGGTAGGCAGATATTGGCTGTGTAATCTCAGGGCCTCATGAGGTAGGCAGATATTGGTTGTGTAATCTCAGGGTCTCATGAGGTAGGCAGATATTGGCTGTGTAATCTCAGGGCCTCATGAGGTAGGCAGATATTGGTTGTGTAATCTCAGGGTCTCATGAGGTAGGCAGATATTGGTTGTGTAATCTCAGGGTCTCATGAGGTAGGCATATATTGGTTGTGTAATCTCAGGGTCTCATGAGGTAGGCAGATATTGGTTGTGTAATCTCAGAGTCTCATGAGGTAGGCAGATATTGGCTGTGTAATCTCAGGGTCTCATGAGGTAGGATGGATATTGGTTGTGTAATCTCAGAGTCTCGTGAGGTAGGCAGATATTGGTTGTGTAATCTCAGAGTCTCGTGAGGTAGGCAGATATTGGCTGTGTAATCTCAGGGCCTCATGAGGTAGGCAGATATTGGTTGTGTAATCTCAGGGTCTCATGAGGTAGGCAGATATTGGCTGTGTAATCTCAGAGTCTCGCAAGGTAGGCAGATATTGGCTGTGTAATCTCAGGGCCTCATGAGGTAGGCAGATATTGGTTGTGTAATCTCAGGGCCTCATAAGGTAGGCAGATATTGGCTGTGTAATCTCAGAGTCTCATGAGGTAGGCAGATATTGGCTGTGTAATCTCAGGGCCTCATGAGGTAGGCAGATATTGGTTGTGTAATCTCAGGGCCTCATGAGGTAGGCAGATATTGGTTGTGTAATCTCAGGGTCTCATGAGGTTGGCAGATATTGGCTGTGTAATCTCAGAGTCTCGCAAGGTAGGCAGATATTGGCTGTGTAATCTCAGGGCCTCATGAGGTAGGCAGATATTGGTTGTGTAATCTCAGGGCCTCATGAGGTAGGCAGATATTGGTTGTGTAATCTCAGAGTCTCATAAGGTAGGCAGATATTGGTTGTGTAATCTCAGAGTCTCATAAGGTAGGCAGATATTGGCTGTGTAATCTCAGGGTCTCATGAGGTAGGCAGATATTGGCTGTGTAATCTCAGAGTCTCGCGAGGTAGGCAGATATTGGCTGTGTAATCTTAGAGTCTCATGAGGTAGGCAGATATTGGTTGTGTAATCTCAGGGTCTCATGAGGTAGGCAGATATTGGCTGTGTAATCTCAGAGTCTCATGAGGTAGGCAGATATTGGTTGTGTAATCTCAGGGCCTCATGAGGTAGGCAGATATTGGCTGTGTAATCTCAGAGTCTCATGAGGTAGGCAGATATTGGCTGTGTAATCTCAGGGCCTCCTGAGGTAGGCAGATATTGGTTGTGTAATCTCAGGGCCTCATGAGGTAGGCAGATATTGGTTGTGTAATCTCAGGGTCTCATGAGGTAGGCAGATATTGTCTGTGTAATCTCAGAGTCTCGCAAGGTAGGCAGATATTGGCTGTGTAATCTCAGGGCCTCATGAGGTAGGCAGGTATTGGTTGTGTAATCTCAGGGCCTCATGAGGTAGGCAGATATTGGCTGTGTAATCTCAGAGTCTCATGAGGTAGGCAGATATTGGCTGTGTAATCTCAGGGCCTCATGAGGTAGGCAGATATTGGTTGTGTAATCTCAGGGCCTCATGAGGTAGGCAGATATTGGCTGTGTAATCTCCGAGTCTCATGAGGTAGGCAGATATTGGCTGTGTAATCTCAGGGCCTCATGAGGTAGGCAGATATTGGTTGTGTAATCTCAGGGCCTCATGAGGTAGGCAGATATTGGTTGTGTAATCTCAGGGCCTCATGAGGTAGGCAGATATTGGTTGTGTAATCTCAGGGCCTCATGAGGTAGGCAGATATTGGCTGTGTAATCTCAGAGTCTCATGAGGTAGGCAGATATTGGCTGTGTAATCACAGAGTCTTGTGAGGTAGGCAGATATTGGTTGTGTAATCTCAGGGTCTCATGAGGTAGGCAGATATTGGCTGTGTAATCTCAGAGTCTCATGAGGTAGGCAGATATTGGTTGTGTAATCTCAGGGTCTCATGAGGTAGGCAGATATTGGCTGTGTAATCTCAGAGTCTCGTGAGGTAGGCAGATATTGGCTGTGTAATCTCAGGGCCTCATGAGGTAGGCAGATATTGGCTGTGTAATCTCAGAGTCTTGTGAGGTAGGCAGATATTGGTTGTGTAATCTCAGGGTCTCATGAGGTAGGCAGATATTGGCTGTGTAATCTCAGAGTCTTGTGAGGTAGGCAGATATTGGTTGTGTAATCTCAGGGTCTCATGAGGTAGGCAGATATTGGCTGTGTAATCTCAGAGTCTCATGAGGTAGGCAGATATTGGTTGTGTAATCTCAGGGTCTCATGAGGTTGGCAGATATTGGCTGTGTAATCTCAGAGTCTCGTGAGGTAGGCAGATATTGGCTGTGTAATCTCAGGGTCTCATGAGGTAGGCAGATATTGGCTGTGTAATCTCAGGGCCTCATGAGGTAGGCAGATATTGGTTGTGTAATCTCAGGGTCTCATGAGGTAGGCAGATATTGGTTGTGTAATCTCAGGGTCTCATAAGGTAGGCAGATATTGGCTGTGTAATCTCAGAGTCTCATAAGGTAGGCAGATATTAGCTGTGTAATCTCAGGGTCTCATGAGCTAGGCAGATATTGTTTGTGTAATCTCAGGGTCTCATGAGGTAGGCAGATATTAGCTGTGTAATCTCAGGGTCTCATGAGGTAGGTAGATATTGGCTGTGTAATCTCAGGGTCTCATGAGGTAGGCAGATATTGGCTGTGTACTCTCAGGGTCTCATGAGGTAGGCAGATATTGGCTGTGTAATCCCAGGGTCTCATGAGGTAGGCAGATATTGGTTGTGTAATCTCAGGGTCTCATGAGGTAGGCAGATATTGTTTGTGTAATCTCAGGGCCTCATGAGGTAGGCAGATATTGTTTGTGTAATCTCAGGGTCTCATGAGGTAGGCAGATATTGTTTGTGTAATCTCAGGGTTTCATGAGGTAGGCAGATATTGGCTGTGTAATCTCTGGGTTTCATGAGGCAGGCAGATATTGGCTGTGTAATCTCAGGGTTTCATGAGGCAGGCAGATATTGGCTGTGTAATCTCAGGGACTCATGAGGTAGGCAGATATTGGTTGTGTAATCTCAGGGTCTCATGAGGTAGGCAGATATTGGCTGTGTAATCTCAGGGTCTCATTCGGTAGGCAGATATTGGTTGTGTAATCTCAGGGTCTCATGAGGCAGGCAGATATTGGCTGTGTAATCTCAGGGTCTCATGAGGTAGGCAGATATTGGTTGTGTAATCTCAGGGTCTCATGAGGTAGGCAGATATTGGTTGTGTAATCTCAGGGTCTCATGAGGTAGGCAGATATTGGCTGTGTAATCTCAGGGCCTCATGAGGTAGGCAGGATATTGTTTGTGTAATCTCAGGGTTTCATGAGGTAGGCAGATATTGGCTGTGTAATCTCAGGGTCTCATGAGGTAGGCAGATATTGGCTGTGTAATCTCAGGGCCTCATGAGGTAGGCAGATATTGTTTGTGTAATCTCAGGGCCTCATGAGGTAGGCAGATATTGTTTGTGTAATCTCAGAGTCTCGCAAGGTAGGCAGATATTGGCTGTGTAATCTCAGGGCCTCATGAGGTAGGATGGATATTGTTTGTGTAATCTCAGGGTCTCATAAGGTAGGATGGATATTGACTGTGTAATCTCAGGGTCTCATGAGGTAGGCAGATATTGGCTGTGTAATCTCAGGGTCTCATGAGGTAGGCAGATATTGGTTGTGTAATCTCAGAGTCTCATAAGGTAGGCAGATATTGTCTGTGTAATCTCAGGGTCTCATGAGGTAGGCAGATATTGGCTGTGTAATCTCAGAGTCTCGCGAGGTAGGCAGATATTGGCTGTGTAATCTCAGGGTCTCATGAGGTAGGCAGATATTGGTTGTGTAATCTCAGGGTCTCATGAGGTAGGCAGATATTGGCTGTGTAATCTCAGAGTCTCATGAGGTAGGCAGATATTGGTTGTGTAATCTCAGGGTCTCATGAGGTAGGCAGATATTGGCTGTGTAATCTCAGGGCCTCATGAGGTAGGCAGATATTGGTTGTGTAATCTCAGGGTCTCATGAGGTAGGCAGATATTGGCTGTGTAATCTCAGGGCCTCATGAGGTAGGCAGATATTGGTTGTGTAATCTCAGGGTCTCATGAGGTAGGCAGATATTGGTTGTGTAATCTCAGGGTCTCATGAGGTAGGCAGATATTGGTTGTGTAATCTCAGGGTCTCATGAGGTAGGCAGATATTGGTTGTGTAATCTCAGAGTCTCATGAGGTAGGCAGATATTGGCTGTGTAATCTCAGGGTCTCATGAGGTAGGATGGATATTGGTTGTGTAATCTCAGAGTCTCGTGAGGTAGGCAGATATTGGTTGTGTAATCTCAGAGTCTCGTGATGTAGGCAGATATTGGCTGTGTAATCTCAGGGCCTCATGAGGTAGGCAGATATTGGTTGTGTAATCTCAGGGTCTCATGAGGTAGGCAGATATTGGCTATGTAATCTCAGAGTCTCGCAAGGTAGGCAGATATTGGCTGTGTAATCTCAGGGCCTCATGAGGTAGGCAGATATTGGTTGTGTAATCTCAGGGCCTCATAAGGTAGGCAGATATTGGCTGTGTAATCTCAGAGTCTCATGAGGTAGGCAGATATTGGCTGTGTAATCTCAGGGCCTCATGAGGTAGGCAGATATTGGTTGTGTAATCTCAGGGCCTCATGAGGTAGGCAGATATTGGTTGTGTAATCTCAGGGTCTCATGAGGTTGGCAGATATTGGCTGTGTAATCTCAGAGTCTCGCAAGGTAGGCAGATATTGGCTGTGTAATCTCAGGGCCTCATGAGGTAGGCAGATATTGGTTGTGTAATCTCAGGGCCTCATGAGGTAGGCAGATATTGGTTGTGTAATCTCAGGGTCTCATAAGGTAGGCAGATATTGGCTGTGTAATCTCAGAGTCTCATAAGGTAGGCAGATATTAGCTGTGTAATCTCAGGGTCTCATGAGCTAGGCAGATATTGTTTGTGTAATCTCAGGGTCTCATGAGGTAGGCAGATATTAGCTGTGTAATCTCAGGGTCTCATGAGGTAGGCAGATATTGGCTGTGTAATCTCAGGGTTTCATGAGGTAGGCAGATATTGGCTGTGTACTCTCAGGGTCTCATGAGGTAGGCAGATATTGGCTGTGTAATCCCAGGGTCTCATGAGGTAGGCAGATATTGGTTGTGTAATCTCAGGGTCTCATGAGGTAGGCAGATATTGTTTGTGTAATCTCAGGGCCTCATGAGGTAGGCAGATATTGTTTGTGTAATCTCAGGGTCTCATGAGGTAGGCAGATATTGTTTGTGTAATCTCAGGGTTTCATGAGGTAGGCAGATATTGGCTGTGTAATCTCTGGGTTTCATGAGGCAGGCAGATATTGGCTGTGTAATCTCAGGGTTTCATGAGGCAGGCAGATATTGGCTGTGTAATCTCAGGGACTCATGAGGTAGGCAGATATTGGTTGTGTAATCTCAGGGTCTCATGAGGTAGGCAGATATTGGCTGTGTAATCTCAGGGTCTCATTCGGTAGGCAGATATTGGTTGTGTAATCTCAGGGTCTCATGAGGCAGGCAGATATTGGCTGTGTAATCTCAGGGTCTCATGAGGTAGGCAGATATTGGTTGTGTAATCTCAGGGTCTCATGAGGTAGGCAGATATTGGTTGTGTAATCTCAGGGTCTCATGAGGTAGGCAGATATTGGCTGTGTAATCTCAGGGCCTCATGAGGTAGGCAGGATATTGTTTGTGTAATCTCAGGGTTTCATGAGGTAGGCAGATATTGGCTGTGTAATCTCAGGGTCTCATGAGGTAGGCAGATATTGGCTGTGTAATCTCAGGGCCTCATGAGGTAGGCAGATATTGTTTGTGTAATCTCAGGGCCTCATGAGGTAGGCAGATATTGTTTGTGTAATCTCAGAGTCTCGCAAGGTAGGCAGATATTGGCTGTGTAATCTCAGGGCCTCATGAGGTAGGATGGATATTGTTTGTGTAATCTCAGGGTCTCATAAGGTAGGATGGATATTGACTGTGTAATCTCAGGGTCTCATGAGGTAGGCAGATATTGGCTGTGTAATCTCAGGGTCTCATGAGGTAGGCAGATATTGGTTGTGTAATCTCAGAGTCTCATAAGGTAGGCAGATATTGTCTGTGTAATCTCAGGGTCTCATGAGGTAGGCAGATATTGGCTGTGTAATCTCAGAGTCTCGCGAGGTAGGCAGATATTGGCTGTGTAATCTCAGAGTCTCATGAGGTAGGCAGATATTGGTTGTGTAATCTCAGGGTCTCATGAGGTAGGCAGATATTGGCTGTGTAATCTCAGAGTCTCATGAGGTAGGCAGATATTGGTTGTGTAATCTCAGGGTCTCATGAGGTAGGCAGATATTGGCTGTGTAATCTCAGGGCCTCATGAGGTAGGCAGATATTGGTTGTGTAATCTCAGGGTCTCATGAGGTAGGCAGATATTGGCTGTGTAATCTCAGGGCCTCATGAGGTAGGCAGATATTGGTTGTGTAATCTCAGGGTCTCATGAGGTAGGCAGATATTGGTTGTGTAATCTCAGGGTCTCATGAGGTAGGCAGATATTGGTTGTGTAATCTCAGGGTCTCATGAGGTAGGCAGATATTGGTTGTGTAATCTCAGAGTCTCATGAGGTAGGCAGATATTGGCTGTGTAATCTCAGGGTCTCATGAGGTAGGATGGATATTGGTTGTGTAATCTCAGAGTCTCGTGAGGTAGGCAGATATTGGTTGTGTAATCTCAGAGTCTCGTGATGTAGGCAGATATTGGCTGTGTAATCTCAGGGCCTCATGAGGTAGGCAGATATTGGTTGTGTAATCTCAGGGTCTCATGAGGTAGGCAGATATTGGCTATGTAATCTCAGAGTCTCGCAAGGTAGGCAGATATTGGCTGTGTAATCTCAGGGCCTCATGAGGTAGGCAGATATTGGTTGTGTAATCTCAGGGCCTCATAAGGTAGGCAGATATTGGCTGTGTAATCTCAGAGTCTCATGAGGTAGGCAGATATTGGCTGTGTAATCTCAGGGCCTCATGAGGTAGGCAGATATTGGTTGTGTAATCTCAGGGCCTCATGAGGTAGGCAGATATTGGTTGTGTAATCTCAGGGTCTCATGAGGTTGGCAGATATTGGCTGTGTAATCTCAGAGTCTCGCAAGGTAGGCAGATATTGGCTGTGTAATCTCAGGGCCTCATGAGGTAGGCAGATATTGGTTGTGTAATCTCAGGGCCTCATGAGGTAGGCAGCTATTGGCTGTGTAATCTCAGAGTCTCATGAGGTAGGCAGATATTGCCTGTGTAATCTCAGGGCCTCATGAGGTAGGCAGATATTGGTTGTGTAATCTCAGGGCCTCATGAGGTAGGCAGATATTGGCTGTGTAATCTCAGAGTCTCATGAGGTAGGCAGATATTGGCTGTGTAATCTCAGGGCCTCATGAGGTAGGCAGATATTGGTTGTGTAATCTCAGGGCCTCATGAGGTAGGCAGATATTGGTTGTGTAATCTCAGGGTCTCATGAGGTAGGCAGATATTGTCTGTGTAATCTCAGAGTCTCGCAAGGTAGGCAGATATTGGCTGTGTAATCTCAGGGCCTCATGAGGTAGGCAGATATTGGTTGTGTAATCTCAGGGCCTCATGAGGTAGGCAGATATTGGCTGTGTAATCTCAGAGTCTCATGAGGTAGGCAGATATTGGCTGTGTAATCTCAGGGCCTCATGAAGTAGGCAGATATTGGTTGTGTAATCTCAGGGCCTCATGAGGTAGGCAAATATTGGTTGTGTAATCTCAGGGCCTCATGAGGTAGGCAGATATTGGTTGTGTAATCTCAGGGCCTCATGAGGTAGGCAGATATTGGCTGTGTAATCTCAGAGTCTCATGAGGTAGGCAGATATTGTTTGTGTAATCTCAGAGTCTCGCAAGGTAGGCAGATATTGGCTGTGTAATCTCAGGGCCTCATGAGGTAGGATGGATATTGTTTGTGTAATCTCAGGGTCTCATAAGGTAGGATGGATATTGACTGTGTAATCTCAGGGTCTCATGAGGTAGGCAGATATTGGCTGTGTAATCTCAGGGTCTCATGAGGTAGGCAGATATTGGTTGTGTAATCTCAGAGTCTCATAAGGTAGGCAGATATTGGCTGTGTAATCTCAGGGTCTCATGAGGTAGGCAGATATTGGCTGTGTAATCTCAGAGTCTCGCGAGGTAGGCAGATATTGGCTGTGTAATCTCAGAGTCTCATGAGGTAGGCAGATATTGGTTGTGTAATCTCAGGGTCTCATGAGGTAGGCAGATATTGGCTGTGTAATCTCAGAGTCTCATGAGGTAGGCAGATATTAGTTGTGTAATCTCAGGGCCTCATGAGGTAGGCAGATATTGGCTGTGTAATCTCAGAGTCTCATGAGGTAGGCAGATATTGGCTGTGTAATCTCAGGGCCTCATGAGGTAGGCAGATATTGGTTGTGTAATCTCAGGGCCTCATGAGGTAGGCAGATATTGTTTGTGTAATCTCAGGGTCTCATGAGGTAGGCAGATATTGTCTGTGTAATCTCAGAGTCTCGCAAGGTAGGCAGATATTGGCTGTGTAATCTCAGGGCCTCATGAGGTATGCAGATATTGGTTGTGTAATCTCAGGGCCTCATTAGGTAGGCAGATATTGGCTGTGTAATCTCAGGGTCTCATGAGGTAGGATGGATATTGGTTGTGTAATCTCAGAGTCTTGTGAGGTAGGCATATATTGGTTGTGTAATCTCAGAGTCTCGTGAGGTAGGCAGATATTGGCTGTGTAAGCTCAGGGCCTCATGAGGTAGGCAGATATTGGTTGTGTAATCTCAGGGTCTCATGAGGTAGGCAGATATTGGCTGTGTAATCTCAGAGTCTCGCAAGGTAGGCAGATATTGGCTGTGTAATCTCAGGGCCTCATGAGGTAGGCAGATATTGGTTGTGTAATCTCAGGGCCTCATAAGGTAGGCAGATATTGGCTGTGTAATCTCAGAGTCTCATGAGGAAGGCAGATATTGGCTGTGTAATCTCAGGGCCTCATGAGGTAGGCAGATATTGGTTGTGTAATCTCAGGGCCTCATGAGGTAGGCAGATATTGGTTGTGTAATCTCAGGGTCTCATGAGGTAGGCAGATATTGGCTGTGTAATCTCAGAGTCTCGCAAGGTAGGCAGATATTGGCTGTGTAATCTCAGGGCCTCATGAGGTAGGCAGATATTGGTTGTGTAATCTCAGGGCCTCATGAGGTAGGCAGATATTGGCTGTGTAATCTCAGAGTCTCATGAGGTAGGCAGATATTGCCTGTGTAATCTCAGGGCCTCATGAGGTAGGCAGATATTGGTTGTGTAATCTCAGGGCCTCATGAGGTAGGCAGATATTGGTTGTGTAATCTCAGGGCCTCATGAGGTAGGCAGATATTGGTTGTGTAATCTCAGGGCCTCATGAGGTAGGCAGATATTGGCTGTGTAATCTCAGAGTCTCATGAGGTAGGCAGATATTGGCTGTGTAATCTCAGAGTTTTGTGAGGTAGGCAGATATTGGTTGTGTAATCTCAGGGTCTCATGAGGTAGGCAGATATTGGCTGTGTAATCTCAGAGTCTCATGAGGTAGGCAGATATTGGTTGTGTAATCTCAGGGTCTCATGAGGTAGGCAGATATTCGCTGTGTAATCTCAGAGTCTCGTGAGGTAGGCAGATATTGGCTGTGTAATCTCAGGGCCTCATGAGGTAGGCAGATATTGGCTGTGTAATCTCAGGGCCTCATGAGGTAGGCAGATATTGGTTGTGTAATCTCAGGGCCTCATGAGGTAGGCAGATATTGTTTGTGTAATCTCAGGGTCTCATGAGGTAGGCAGATATTGGTTGTGTAAGCTCAGGGTCTCATAAGGTAGGCAGATATTGGCTATGTAATCTCAGAGTCTCATAAAGTAGGCAGATATTGGCTGTGTAATCTCAGGGTCTCATGAGGTAGGCAGATATTGGCTGTGTAATCCCAGAGTCTCGCGAGGTAGGCAGACATTGGCTGTGTAATCTCAGAGTCTCATGAGGTAGGCAGATATTGGTTGTGTAATCTCAGGGTCTCATGAGGTAGGCAGAGATTGGCTGTGTAATCTCAGGGTCTCATGAGGTAGGCAGATATTGGCTGTTAATCTCAGGGCCTCATGAGGTAGGCAGATATTGGTTGTGTAATCTCAGGGTCTCATGAGGTAGGCAGATATTGGTTGTGTAATCTCAGGGCCTCATGAGGTAGGCAGATATTGGTTGTGTAATCTCAGGGTCTCATGAAGTAGGCAGATATTGGTTGTGTAATCTCAGAGTCTCGCAAGGTAGGCAGATATTGGCTGTGTAATCTCAGGGCCTCATGAGGTAGGCAGATATTGGTTGTGTAATCTCAGGGCCTCATGAGGTAGGCAGATATTGGCTGTGTAATCTCAGAGTCTCATGAGGTAGGCAGATATTGGCTGTGTAATCTCAGGGCCTCATGAGGTAGGCAGATATTGGTTGTGTAATCTCAGGGCCTCATGAGGTAGGCAGATATTGGTTGTGTAATCTCAGGGTCTCATGAGGTAGGCAGATAATGGCTGTGTAATCTCAGAGTCTCGCAAGGTAGGCAGATATTGGCTGTGTAATCTCAGGGCCTCATGAGGTAGGCAGATATTGGTTGTGTAATCTCAGGGCCTCATGAGGAAGGCAGATATTGGCTGTGTAATCTCAGAGTCTCATGAGGTAGGCAGATATTGGCTGTGTAATCTCAGGGCCTCATGAGGTAGGCAGATATTGGTTGTGTAATCTCAGGGCCTCATGAGGTAGGCAGATATTGGTTGTGTAATCTCAGGGCCTCATGAGGTAGGCAGATATTGGTTGTGTAATCTCAGGGCCTCATGAGGTAGGCAGATATTGGTTGTGTAATCTCAGATTCTCATGAGGTAGGCAGATATTGGCTGTGTAATCTCAGGGTCTCATGAGGTAGGCAGATATTGGTTGTGTAATCTCAGGGTCTCATGAGGTAGGCAGATATTGGTTGTGTAATCTCAGGGTCTCATGAGGTAGGCAGATATTGGCTGTGTAATCTCAGAATCTCGTGAGGTAGGCAGATATTGGTTGTGTAATCTCAGGGTCTCATGAGGTAGGCAGATATTGGCTGTGTAATCTCAGAGTCTCGTGAGGTAGGCAGATATTGGCTGTGTAATCTCAGGGCCTCATGAGGTAGGCAGATATTGGCTGTGTAATCTCAGAGTCTCATGAGGTAGGCAGATATTGGTTGTGTAATCTCAGGGCCTCATGAGGTAGGCAGATATTGGCTGTGTAATCTCAGAGTCTCATGAGGTAGGCAGATATTGGTTGTGTAATCTCAGAGTCTCATGAGGTAGGCAGATATTGGCTGTGTAATCTCAGGGCCTCATGAGGTAGGCAGATATTGGTTGTGTAATCTCAGGGCCTCATGAGGTAGGCAGATATTGTCTGTGTAATCTCAGAGTCTCATGAGGTAGGCAGATATTGGCTGTGTAATCTCAGGGCCTCATGAGGTAGGCATATATTGGCTGTCTAATCTCAGAGTCTCATAAGGTAGGCAGATATTGGTTGTGTAATCTCAGAGTCTCATAAAGTAGGCAGATATTGGCTGTGTAATCTCAGGGCCTCATGAGGTAGGCAGATATTGGCTGTGTAATCTCAGGGCCTCATGAGAAAGGCAGATATTGGCTGTGTAATCTCAGGGCCTCATGAGGTAGGCAGATATTGGCTGTGTAATCTCAGGGCTTCATGAGGTAGGCAGATATTGGTTGTGTAATCTCAGCGTTTCATGAGGTAGGCAGATATTGGTTGTGTAATCTCAGAGTCTCGCAAGGTAGGCAGATATTGGCTGTGTAATCTCAGGGCCTCATGAGGTAGGCAGATATTGTCTGTGTAATCTCAGGGCCTCATGAGGTAGGCAGATATTGGCTGTGTAATCTCAGGGCCTCATGAGGTAGGCAGATATTGGATTTGTAATCTCAGAGTCTTGTGAGGTAGGCAGATATTGGTTGTGTAATCTCAGAGTCTTGTGAGGTAGGCAGATATTGGCTGTGTAATCTCAGGGTTTCATGAGGTAGGCAGATATTGGTTGTGTAATTTTAGGGTCTCATGAGATAGGCAGATATTAGCTGTGTAATCTCAGGGTCTCTTGAGGTTGGCTGGATATTGGCTTTGTAATCTCAGGGTCTCATGAGGTAAGCAGATATTGGTTGTGTAATCTCAGGGTCTCATGAGGTAGGCAGATATTGGCTGTGTAATCTCAGGGTCTCGTGAGGTGGGCTGGATATTGGTTGTGTAATATCGGGGACTTGTGAGGTAGGCAGATATTGGCTGTGTAATCTCAGGGCCTCATAAAGTAGGCTGGATATTGGCTGTGTAATCTCAGGGTCTCATAAAGTGGGCTGAGTATTTGGCTGTGTAATCTCAGTGTCTCATGAGGTAGGCTGAGTATTTGGCTGTGTAGTCTCATGGTCTTGTGAGGTAGGCTGGGTATTGGCTGTGTAATCTCAGGGTCTCGGGAGGTAGGCTGGATATTGGCTGTGTAATCTCCGGGTCTCATGAGGTAGGTAGATATTGGCTGTGTAATCTCAGGGCCTCATGAAGTAGGCTGGATATTGGCTGTGTAATCTCAGGGTCTCGTAAGGTAGGCAGATATTGGCTGCGTAATCTCAAGGTTTTGTGAGGTATCCTGGATATTGACTGTGTAATCTCAGGGTCTCATGAGGTTGGCAGGCCTTTGCAAAATCAAGGAAAATAGCTCCAGTTAGGTCTCCTTGTTCCATGCCAGTTTGGATGTCATTGCAAACTTTTAGGAGGGCAGTTGTAGTGGAGTGATTCAGTCGAAAACCTGATTGAACAGGGGTCAGATAGTTAGATTGTTGGTAATACTCACATAGTTGCGTATGGACGCATTTTTCTAAGATTTTTGACAATTCTGGGAGCAATGATATTGGGCGATAGTAACCAAGGTTAAATCACCACTTTTATGGATAGGCACTACTGAAGTCAAGACCTTAACACCTAGATATCAAACTAAATCAAGACCTTAATTTCTAGATTTCAAAATAAGTCAAGGCCTTTATGTCTAGATATTATACTTGGTAAGGATCCGAATGTCTAGATGTCAGACTACATTAGGACCTTAATGTGCAAATTTCATATTAAGTCAATATCTTAGTGTCTAGGTGTCAGATTAAGTCAAGACCTTAATGTCTACCCGACATACTAAGTCAATACCTTAATGTCTAGATGTCACACTAAGTCAAGACCTTAATGTCTAGATGTCAGACTACGTCAAGACCTTAGTGTGTAGATGCAATATTATGTCAAGTCATTAATGTTTATGGGGCCTATCTATCAAGCTCTGAATGGAGCTTGACGCCCCGTGTTTCTGAAACACCAGTTATGAAGCAGCGGTCTAAAGACTGCTGCTCCATAACCCTGTCCGCCTGCTCTGATGAGGCGGACAGGAATCGCCGGAATTCAACCCGTACGATCGGGTTGATTGACACCCCCCCCCGCGAATCTGCAGGGGGCAGAGTTGCACCAGCAGCTCTTGTGAGCTGCTGGTGCAATGCTGAATACGGAGAGCGTATTGCTCTCCGCATTCAGCGAGGTCTTGCGGACCTGATCCACACTGTCTTATCAGGTCCTCAAGACCTCTGATACATAGGCCTCTATGTGTGAGAATAAGTCACAGTTATGTTTACACCTAACACCCTAAAATAACCCCCGAGTCTCAACACCCCTAATCTGCCACCCCCTACACCGCCGCTACCTACATTATACTTATTAACCCCTAATCTGCCCCCCTACACTGCCGACACCTACATTATACTTATTAACCCCTAATCTGCCCCCCCTACACCGCCGCCACCTACATTATACTTATTAACCCCTAATCTACCCCCCCTACACCGCCGCCACCTACATTATACTTATTAACCCCTAATCTGCCCCCCCTACACCGCCGCCACCTACATTATACTTATTAACCCCTAATCTGCCCCCCCTACACCGCCGCCACCTACATTATACTTATTAACCCCTAATCTGCCCCCCCTACACCGCCGCCACCTACATTATACTTATTAACCCCTAATCTGCCCCCCCCTACACCGCCGCCACCTACATTATACTTATTAACCCCTAATCTACCCCCCCTACACCGCCGCCACCTACATTATACTTATTAACCCCTAATCTGCCCCCCCTACACCGCCGCCACCTACATTATACTTATTAACCCCTAATCTGCCCCCCCTACACCGCCGCCACCTACATTATACTTATTAACCCCTAATCTGCCCCCCCTACACCGCCGACACCTACATTATACTTATTAACCCCTAATCTGCCCCCCCTACACCGCCGCCACCTACATTATACTTATTAACCCCTAATCTGCTGCCCCTACACCGCCGCCACCACCTACATTATACTTATTAACCCCTAATCGGCCCTCCCTACACCGCCGCCACCTACATTATACTTATTAACCCCTAATCTGCCCTCCCTACACCGCCGCCACCTACATTATACTTATTAACCCCTAATCTGCTGCCCCTACACCGCCGCCACCACCTACATTATACTTATTAACCCCTAATCTGCCCTCCCGACACCGCCGACACCTACATTATACTTATTAACCCCTAATCTGCCCTCCCTACACCGCCGCCACCTACATTATACTTATTAACCCCTAATCTGCTGCCCCTACACCGCCGCCACCACCTACATTATACTTATTAACCCCTAATCTGCCACCCCCTATACCGCCGCCACCTACAGTATACTTATTAACCCCTAATCTGCCGCCCCTACACCGCCGCCACCTACATTATACTTATTAACCCCTAATCTGCCACCCCTACACCGCCGCCACCTACATTATACTTATTAACCCCTAATCTGCCGCCCCTACACCGCCGCCACCTACATTATACTTATTAACCCCTAATCTGCCACCCCTACACCGCCGCCACCTACATTATACTTATTAACCCCTAATCTGCCCCCCCTACACCGCCGCCACCTACATTATACTTATTAACCCCTAATCTACCTTGCCGACACCGCCGACACCTACATTATACTTATTAACCCTTAACCTGCCCCCCCTACACCGCCGCCACCTACATTATACTTATTTTTTTTTTATTTTTTTTTGTTTATTAATTTTTATTGAAAATTTTCATAGTTACAATAAATGGCGAACAAAATGAAGGCACACAAAAAATTTTTGCATACGGAAAACCGCCGCCACCTACATTATACTTATTAACCCCTAATCTGCCCCCCCTACACCGCCGCCACCTACATTATACTTATTAACCCCTAATCTACCTTGCCGACACCGCCGCCACCTACATTATACTTATTAACCCCTAATCTGCCCCCCCTACACCGCCGACACCTACATTATACTTATTAACCCCTAATCTGCCCCCCCTACACCGCCGCCACCTACATTATACTTATTAACCCCTAATCTGCTGCCCCTACACCGCCGCCACCACCTACATTATACTTATTAACCCCTAATCGGCCCTCCCTACACCGCCGCCACCTACATTATACTTATTAACCCCTAATCTGCCCTCCCTACACCGCCGCCACCTACATTATACTTATTAACCCCTAATCTGCTGCCCCTACACCGCCGCCACCACCTACATTATACTTATTAACCCCTAATCTGCCCTCCCGACACCGCCGACACCTACATTATACTTATTAACCCCTAATCTGCCCTCCCTACACCGCCGCCACCTACATTATACTTATTAACCCCTAATCTGCTGCCCCTACACCGCCGCCACCACCTACATTATACTTATTAACCCCTAATCTGCCACCCCCTATACCGCCGCCACCTACAGTATACTTATTAACCCCTAATCTGCCGCCCCTACACCGCCGCCACCTACATTATACTTATTAACCCCTAATCTGCCACCCCTACACCGCCGCCACCTACATTATACTTATTAACCCCTAATCTGCCGCCCCTACACCGCCGCCACCTACATTATACTTATTAACCCCTAATCTGCCACCCCTACACCGCCGCCACCTACATTATACTTATTAACCCCTAATCTGCCCCCCCTACACCGCCGCCACCTACATTATACTTATTAACCCCTAATCTACCTTGCCGACACCGCCGACACCTACATTATACTTATTAACCCTTAACCTGCCCCCCCTACACCGCCGCCACCTACATTATACTTATTTTTTTTTTATTTTTTTTTGTTTATTAATTTTTATTGAAAATTTTCATAGTTACAATAAATGGCGAACAAAATGAAGGCACACAAAAAATTTTTGCATACGGAAAACCATTGTACAGAGTCTTTGCTTAGGAAATACATAGCATAAAAGAAGTATTTACTATTCATCATAAAAGTTATACATTATGCTAGACTTATATTTTCTGCAGCATTCTTACCTAGGCATAATAAACTATAATATCTAAACGTTCAGGATTGACCACTTTATAATTCCTATATGGTTCACCTCGTCTGGATCCGAAGATCCGAGGTGTGACATTTGCGTATAAGTGGTAATTATTAAGTAGATTGTGTCCTCTTATTTGATTAATGCAACAAAAGTGAACTATTCCGGAAAATAAAAGTATGCATATAGTTTAGGAAGGCATAAGAATAAGCGGAGATCTAGAAAAGGAGGAAGAAAGAAAAGGTGGGATAAGACGGAGTAAGATAAGTGAGGGGGGAGGGGATAAAAAAAAAAAAAAAAAAAAAGGGGGGGGGGGGAGGGGGGGATCCCCTGGGATAAATGGTGGGGAGGGGGAAGAGGATATTAAGTGTCTTGAGCAATGTAAGGCATATGACAATAAGCGCATTAAGAGGGTAGTATGATAGTGGAAGAGGTGTATGGAATTTTATGTTGGTCCCAGGCATCTTTCATAAGGCTAAATGTTTCCAGATTGCCCGTTGTTATGTAATGGTATTTTTCCAGAGAGAGAAGGTCTTCTATCTGGCTATACCAATCAGATATCGCTGGGGGGGTTGCTAATCTCCATCTCTTCGGGATTAATTTTTTAGCCCCATTTATCATTAGCATCAGGAGAGGCCTTAACGCTTTATTTTGTATTTTTGGAATGTACAAAAATAACAATGTGCTCATTCTCGGATACATGGTCGTTCCGATTACCTTAGACATTGATGCAAAGACCCTCTCCCAGAAGGGAGCTATTATCGGACACGTCCACCAGATATGGTACATCGTCCCTTCTTGCCCACAACCCCTCCAGCATGATGCAGGAATATGTGGGTTAGACCTGTGCAATCGGGTAGGGGTAAGATACCACCTACTAATTAGTTTAAAATGCATTTCCTGTATCGCAGCGGAGGATGATGCCTTGGCCGCTATTTGAAATGCTCTCTTCCACTCCGATGGGGGAGTGTCCGAGCACATCTCCCTATCCCAAGCTTTTGTGTAAGAAGGTATTACTTCCTCATCTGGTACCAGAATTAATTTGTATATAAGAGATATAGTGTGTTTAGGGGGTATCTGCTGCGAACACAATAGTTCAAAAGGAGTTAGCTCTCTACTCATGTCGCTCTTGTGTTTGTGTGTTGTAACAAAGTGTCTGACTTGTGATCGTGAGAACCATGTTGGAAAGAGGGTCTTGTCCCATTTCTGTAATGCTGTCAGTGGTGCTATGTCACCTGCTTCTAATGCATAACACAGGGCTCCCTCCCTCAAGCTATATGGGTGTCTGCTGGCTAGTTTGGCATGAGCCAACGGTATTGCTGGATGTTCCCTGATGGGGGTTAGTGGCGAATATCTCGTAGAGATGTGTCGAGATGTGGCGATTATTCTGTCCCATACTCGTAACGTTTCATTGACTATGGGGTAGTGTTTCAATGTGGCTGGCCTATGGCGTGGTTCCAACCAGGCCAATGTTGCTGTATTTCCTTTGCTGAATAATTGATTATCTAAATGCACCCAAGCTTTTTGTGTGGAATTATGGCTCCAATCTACAATGTGTTGCAATAGGATCGCTTTGCGGTATAGTTGAAGATTTGGGAGGCCAACTCCCCCTCGGTGTTTTGGTAAGTGTAAAGTCTGTTTATTTATTCTACTACGTTTCCCCTTCCAAATATAATTGTCTATGATGTTTTGCAATGCTGGGAGGTAAGAGGGGGGTAGTGGAACGGGTAAGGCCTGTAAGAGGTATAATACCCGAGGTAGGATATTCATCTTTATTATGCTCATTCTCCCCAACCAAGATATGGGTTTATTACACCAGGACTGTAGATCTCGTGTTATCTCTGTTTTAAGCATCTGAAAATTAAATTGGATAAGGTCATTGTCATTGCTTGTTAGATTAATCCCCAGATATTTCATTTTTTTCTTAGCTATGCTGACCTGGAGTGTTGTTTCTAACTCTGATATAATTGGGAGAGGGGCTGTGATGTTCAGGAGCTCCGACTTGTTAATGTTAAGATGAAAGTTTGAGACTTTACCATAGTCTGAAAGTTTGGTTAATAAATCTGGGAGTGTGGTCTCTATTTTGGTCATTGTAAATAAGATGTCGTCAGCGTACATTATCATTTTGTGTTCCCTGTCTCCTATTGTAATACCTGATATGGAGTGTGTTGATCTAATTTTCACCGCTAGAGCCTCTATAGATAACACAAAAAGTAGTGGGGACAGGGGACAACCCTGCCGTGTCCCGTTAGTTATGTTAAATGGGTCTGAGAGAGTACCATTAACTCTGACTCTTGCGTTTGGCTGTGAGTAAAGGGAGAAAATCAAGTTTAGAAATGGGGAACCAAAATTCATCTTTTCCATCACTTTCCTAAGGAAATGCCAATCTACCCTGTCGAACGCCTTTTCGGCGTCCGACGAAAATAAGGCTAGTGGGATTGCTTTATGTTTGGCGTAGCTGATAATTTGCTGGACCCTCAGGGTATTATCCCTGGCCTCGCGGCCCGGGACAAACCCGGCCTGATCCGTGGACACTAAATCTGGGAGGAATTTATTAAGTCTGTATGCTAAAATTTTTGCTAGTATTTTCACATCTGTGTTAAGAAGAGATATGGGCCTAAAGTTACTAGGTCTGTCCGGAGCTTTGCCCGGCTTTGGTAAAACTGTGACATGGGCTTCTAGCATAGAGGGCGGTAGTGATTTAGTGATAAATAAGTCATTAAAGAGAGCTTGCATATGGGGAACCAGGATTGTCTGGAAGGTTTTGTAATATCTGGAGGTCAGACCATCTGGTCCAGGGCTTTTCCCTGACGGGAGATCTACATTATACTTATTAACCCCTAATCTGCCGCCCCCTACACCGCCGCTACCTACATTATACTTATTAACCCCTAATCTGCCCCCCCCTACACCGCCGCCACCTATATTATACTTATTAACCCCTAATCTACCTTGCCGACACCGCCGACACCTACATTATACTTATTAACCCCTAACCTGCCCCCCCTACACCGCCGCCACCTACATTATACTTATTAACCCCTAATCTGCTGCCCCTACACCGCCGCCACCACCTACATTATACTTATTAACCCCTAATCTGCCACCCCCTATACCGCCACCACCTACATTATACTTATTAACCCCTAATCTGCCGCCCCTATACTGCCACCACCTACATTATACTTATTAACCCCTAATCTGCCACCCCCTATACCGCCGCCACCTACATTATACTTATTAATCCCTAATCTGCCGCCCCTATACTGCCGCCACCTACATTATACTTATTAACCACTAATCTGCCGTCCCGACACCGCCGCCACCTACATAAAGTTATTAACCCCTATCCCGCAGCTCTTGGAGCCCATTGCAACTAAATAAAGTTATTAACCCCTAAACCTAACAACCCGCTTACTTTATATTAAATATTAACTCATTAAACTATATTAAATTAATAATTAACCTACCCTAACTGTTATACTAAATTAAATTAAACTACAAATTAAATTAACTATATTATATATTTAGAAACCTAACCCTACTCAAATAATTTAAATCTACACTAAAAAATTACTAAGTTACAAAAAACTAACAACTTAGTTACAAAAAAATAACAACCACTAAGTTACACAAAAAAATAAACACTAAGTTACAAAAAATAAAAAAGAAATTTTCAAAGATTTAAACTAATTACACCTAATCTAAGGGCCCTATGAAAATAAAAAAGCCCCCCCAAAATAAAAAAACCCTAACCTAGAATAAACTACAAAGAGCCCTTAAAATGGCCTTTTGCGGGGCATTGCCCCAAAGAAATCAGCTCTATTACCTGTAAATAAAAAATAAAACCAACCCCCCCAACAGTAAAACCCACCACCCATACAACCAACCACCCCAAATAAAACACTAACTAAAAAAACCTAAGCTCCCCATTGCCCTGAAAAGGGCATTTGGATGGGCATTGCCCTTAAAAGGGCATTTAGCTCTATTGCACCCAAACCCTAATCTACAAATAAAACCCACCCAATAAACCCTTAAAAAATCCTAACACTAACCCCTGAAGATCGACTTACAGTTTTGAAGAGCCGACATCCATCCTCCAAGAAGTCGGCAGAAGTCCTCATCAAAGCCGGGAGAAGTCTTCATCCAAGCGGCCAAAGTCTTCATCCAAGCCCGCAGAAGTCTTCACCCAGACGGCATCTTCTATCTTCATCCATCCGGCGAGGAGCGGGTCCATCTTCAAGACATCCGGCGCGGAGCATCCTCTTCTTCCGACGACTCCAGACGAATGAAGGTTCCTTTAAAGGGACAGTCTACACCAGAATTGTTATTGTTTTAAAAGATAGATAATCCCTTTATTACCCATTTCCAAGTTTTGCATAACAAACACAGTTATAATAATATACTTTTAACCTCTGTGATTATCTTGTATCTAAGCCTCTGCAAACTGCCCCTTTTTTTAGTTCTTTTGACAGACTTGCAGTCTAGCCAATCAGTGCCTGCTCCAAGATAACTTCTCGTGCACGAGCACAGTGTTATCTATATGAAATACGTGAACTAACACCCTCTAGTGGTGAAAAACTGTTAAAATGCAATCTGAAAGAGGTGGGCTTCAAGGCCTAAGAAATTAGCATATGAACCTCCTAGGTTAAGCTTTCAACTAAGAATACCAAGAGAACAAAGCAAAATTGGTGATAAAAGTAAATTGGAAAATTATTTAAAATTACATGCTCTATCTGAATCATGAAAATGTATTTTGGTCTAGACTGTCCCTTTAAGTGACGTCATCCAAGATGGCGTCCCTTGGATTCTGATTGGCTGATAGAATTCTATCAGCCAATCAGAATTAAAGGGACAGTCTAGGCCAAAAAAAACTTTCATGATTCAGATAGAGCATGTAATTTTAAACAATTTTCCAATTTACTTTTATCACCAATTTTGCTTTGTTCTCTTGGAATTCTTAGTTGAAATCTTAACCTAGGAGGTTCATATGCAAATTTCTTAGACCTTGAAGGCCACCTCTTTTTAGAATGCATTTTAACAGTTTTTCACCACTAGAGGGTGTTAGTTCACGTATTTCATATAGATAACACTGTGCTCGTGCACGTGAAGTTATCTGGGAGCAGGCACTGATTGGCTAAACTGCAAGTCTGTCAAAAGAGCTGAAATAAAGGGGCAGTTTACACAGGCTTAGATACAAGATAATCACAGAGGTTAAAAGTATATTAATATAACTGTGTTGGTTATGCAAAACTGGGGAATGGGTAATAAAAGGATTATCTATCTTTTAAAACAATAAAAATTCTGGTGTAGACTGTCCCTTTAAGGTTGAAAAAATCATATTGGCTGATCCAATCAGCCAATAGGATTGAGCTTGCATTCTATTGGCTGTTCCAATCAGCCAATAGAATGCAAGCTCAATCCTGTTGGCTGATTGCATCAGCCAATATGATTTTTTCACCTTACATTCCGATTGGCTGATAGAATTCTATCAGCCAATCGGAATTCAAGGGACGCCATCTTGGATGACGTCATTTAAAGGAACATTCATTCAGCAAGAAGATCTCGATTGAATAGGATGCTCCGCGCCGGATGTCTTGAAGATAGAGCCGCTCCGCACCAGATGGATGAAGATAGAAGATACCGTCTGGATGAAGACTTCTGCGGGCTTGGATGAAGACTTCGGCCGCTTGGATGAAGACTTCTGCGGGCTTCGATGAGGACTTCTGCCACTTCGTTGAGGATGGATGTCGGCTCTTCAGAAACTGTAAGTGGATCTTCAGGGGTTAGTGTTAGGCTTTTTTAAGGGTTTATTGGGTGGGTTTTATTTTTAGATTAGGGGTTTGGGCAATTGAAAAAGAGCTAAATGCCCTTTTAAGGGCAATGCCCATCCAAATGCCCTTTTCAATGGGGAGCTTAGGTTTTTTTTAGATTAGGTTTTTATTTGGGGGTTAGTTGTGTGGGGGTGGGTTTTACTGTTTGTATTTTTTCTTTACAGGTAAAAGAGCTGATTTCTTTGGGGCAATGCCCCGCAAAAGGCCCTTTTAAGGGCTATTGGTAGTTTAGGGTTTTTTTTATTTTTGGGGGGCTTTTTTTTTTTGATAGGGCTATTAGATTAGGTGTAATTAGTTTAAATATGTGATAATTTCTTTTTTTATTTTGTGTAATTTAGTGTTTGTTTTTATAATGTAGGTAATTGCATTTAATTTAGGTAATGTATTTAATTGTAGTGTAATGTTAGGTGTAAGTGTAACTCAGGTTAGGTTTTATTTTACAGGTAAATTTGTATTTATTTTAGCTAGGTAGTTAGTAAATAGTTAATAACTATTTAGTAACTATTCTACCTAGCTAAAATAAATACAAACTTGCCTGTAAAATAAAAATAAACCCTAAGCTAGATACAATGTAACTATTAGTTATATTGTAGCTAGCTTAGGGTTTATTTTATAGGTAAGTATTAAGTTTTAAATAGGAATTATTTAGTTATTAACAGTAGGTTTTATTTAGATTTATTTCATGTAATTGGCAAGAGTCCATGAGCTAGTGACGTATGGGATATACAATCCTACCAGGAGGGGCAAAGTTTCCCAAACCTCAAAATGCCTATAAATACATCCTCACCACACCCACAATTCAGTTTTACAAACTTTGCCTCCTATGGAGGTGGTGAAGTAAGTTTGTGCTAAGATTTCTACGTTGATATGCGCTTCTCAGCATTTTTTGAAGCCCGGTTCCTCTCAGAGTACAGCGAATGTCAGAGGGATGTGAAGGGAGTATCACCTATTGAATGCAATGGTTTTCCTCACGGGGATCTATTTCATAGGTTCTCTGTTATCGGTCGTAGAGATTCATCTCTTACCTCCCTTTTCAGATCGACAATATACTCTCATATTCCATTACCTCTACTGATAACTGTTTCATTACTGGTTTGGCTATCTGCTATATGTGGATGGGTGTCTTTTGGTAAGTATGTTTTCATTACTTAAGACACTCTCAGCTATGGTTTGGCACTTTATGTATTTTTTTTTTTCAGTATATTTCCTTTTGCAGACTGTCAGTTTCATATCTGGGAAATACTTTTTTATGAAAATGTATTTCTTACCTGGGGTATAGTCTCTTTTTCAAATTGACTGTCTTAAATTCGCGGACAGAATTAGGCTCGCGAGGGCGCAAAATGCCAAAGTTTATTGCATCATTCTTGGCGCGAGATTTTTTGGCGTGAAGTTACGTTCTTTGACGCAAATTCGTCATTTACAGCATCTTAGTTGACGCCGAGTCTTTCACAAGGTTGCGTCATCTATGATGCGAGTGTGCCGTTTTTGTCGCCAAAAAATATTTTTCTGTTTGTTGTGCGTCATACTTGGCGCCAAATAGTTTCATTATTTAAGACCCCATTTTTATTTGCCTCTTGCCTTTTTCTATGTCAAAGGGCTATGCTGTTTGCATTTTTTCCCATTCCTGAAACTGCCATATAAGGAAATTAATAATTTTGCTTTATATGTTGTTTTTTTCTCTTACATTTGCAAGATGTCTCAATCTGATCCTGTCTCAGAATTCACTGTTGGATCCCAGATGCCTGATAACAGTTCTACCAAAGCTAAGTGCATTTGTTGTAAAGTTGTGGAGATTATACCTCCAGCTGTGATTTGTAATAGTTGTCATGATAAACTTTTACATGCAGAAAATGTATCCATCAGTAGTAGGTCATCACCTGTTCCCTCAACATCTAATGTACAAGATATACCTGTAAATTTAAAAGAATTTATTTCTGATTCTATTCAGAAGGCTTTGTCTGCCATCCCGCCTTCTAATAAACATAAAAGGTCTTTTAAAACTTCCCATAGAGTTGATGAAATTTCAAATGACCGGCAACATACTGATTTATCCTTCTCTGATGAGGATCTATCTGATTCAGAAGATCCTGCCTCAGATATTGACACTGACAAATCCTCTTATTTATTTAAAATGGAGTATATTCATTCTTTATTAAAAGAAGTGTTGATTACATTGGATATGGAGGAAACTAGTCTTCTGGATATTAAAACTAGTAAACGTTTAAATTCTGTTTATAAACCTCCTGTGGTTATTCCAGAGGATTTTCCAGTTCCTGATGCTATTTCTGATATGATTTCTAAAGAATGGAATAGGCCTGGTACTTCTTTTATTCCTTCTTCAAGGTTTAAAAAATTGTATCCTTTGCCTGCAGTTAGATTGGAGTTTTGGGAAAGATTCCCAAAGTTGATGGGGCTATCTCCACTCTTGCTAAACGTACTACTATTCCTACGGAAGATAGTACTTCTTTTAAAGATCCTTTAGATAGGAAACTTGAATCTTATCTAAGAAGGCTTATTTATATTCAGGTCATCTTCTTAGCCCTGCAATTTCTTTGGCTGATGTTGCAGCTGCTTCAACTTTTTTGGTTGGAAACTTTAGCGCAAGAAGTATTAGATCATGATTTGTCTAGTACTGTTAAGTTGATTCAACATGCTAATAATTTCATTTGTTATGCCATTTTTGATATCATCAAAATTGATGTTAGATATATGTCTTTAGCTATTTTAGCTAGATGAGCTTTGTGGCTCAAATCTTGGAATGCTGATATGACTTCTAAATCCAGATTGCTTTCTCTTTCTTTCCAAGGTAATAAATTATTTGGTTCTCAGTTGGATTCAATAATTTCAACTGTCATTGGGGGGAAGGGAGTTTTTTGCCTCAGGATAAAAAAACCTAAAGGCAAATCTAAAGCTTCTAACCATTTTCGTTCCTTTCGACATAATAAGGAACAGAAATCTAATCCTTCCCCAAAGGAATCTGTTTGCAATTGGAAGCCTTCCTCAAATTGGAATAAATCCAAGCCTTTTAAGAGATCAAATCCAGCCCCCAAGTCTGCATGAAGGTGCAGCCCTCATTCCAGTTCAGCTGGTAGGGGGCAGATTAAAATTCTTCAAAGATGTTTGGATCAGTTTGGTCCAAAATCATTGGATTCAGAGTATTGTCTCTCAGGGCTACAGAATAGGATTCAGAGTAAGACCACCTGTGAGAAGATTTTTCTCTCACGCATTCCAGTGAACCCAGTAAAGGCTCAGGCTTTCCAGAAGTTTGTTTCAGACCTGGAGTTATCAGGGGTAATCATGCCAGTTCCATTTCAGGAACAGGGCCAGGGGTTTTATTCAAATCTATTCATTGTCCCAAAGAAAGAAAATTCATTCAGGCCAGTTTTGGATCTAAAGATTTTGAATCGATATGTAAGAGTACCAACTTTCAAGATGGTGACTATAAGGACTATTCTGACTTTTGTTCAGCAAGGGCATTATATGTCCACAATAGACTTACAGGATGCATATCTTCATATTCCAATTCATCCGGATCATTATCAGTTCCTGAGATTCTCTTTTCTAGACAAGCATTACCATTTTTTTGCTCTTCCTTTTAGCCTAGCAACAGCTCCAAGAATCTTTTCAAAGGTTCTCGGTGCCCTACTCTCTGTAATCAGAGAGCGGGGTATTGCGGTGTTTCCTTATTTGGACGATATCTTGGTACTCGCTCAGTCTTTACGTTCTGCAGAATCTCACGTGAATCAACTAGTGTTGTTTCCTCAAAGACATGGTAGGAGGATCAATTTACCAAAAAGTTCTTTGATTCCTCAGACAAAGGTAACCTTTTTTAGGTTTCCAGATAGATTCAGTGTCCATGACTTCGTCTCTAACAGACAAGAGACGTTTAAAATTGGTTGCAGCCTGTCGGAACCTTCAGTCTCAGTCATTCCCCTCAGTAGCTATGTGCATGGAAGTTTTAGGTCTCATGACTGCAGCATCGGACGCGATCCCCTTTGCTCGTTTTCACATGAGACCTCTTCAGCTTTGTATGCTGAACCAATGGTGCAGGGATTATACAAGGATATCACAATTAATATCCTTAAATCCCAATGTTTGACTTTCTCTGACTTGGTGGTTAGATCACCATTGTATCATTTTAGGGGCCTCTTTCGTTCGTCCAACCTGGACTGTGATCACAACAGATGCAAGTCTTTCAGGTTGGGGAGCTTTTTGGGGATCTCTGACAGCACAAGGGGTTTGGAAATCTCAAGAGGCGAGATTACCAATCAATATTTTGGAACTCCGTGCAATTTTCAGGGCTCTTCAGTTTTGGCCTCTGTTGAAGAGAGAACCATTCATTTGTTTTCAGACAGACAATATCACAACTGTGGCATATGTCAATCATCAGGGTGGGACTCACAGTCCTCAAGCTATGAAAGAAGTATCTCGGATACTTGTTTGGGCGGAATCCAGCTCCGATCTAATTTCTGCGGTTCATATCCCAGGTATAGACAATTGGGAAGCGGATTATCTCAGTCGTCAGGACTTTACATCCGGGAGAATGGTCTCTTCACCCAGATGTGTTTTCTCAAATTGTTCAGATGTGGGGGCTTCCAGAAATAGATCTGATGGCTTCTCATCTAAACAAGAAACTTCCCAGGTACCTGTCCAGGTCCAGGGATCCTCAGGCGGAAGCAGTGGATGCTTTGACACTTCCTTGGTGTTATCAACCTGCTTATGTTTTCCCGCCTCTAGTTCTTCTTCCAAGACTGATCTCCAAAATCATCATGGAGCAATCTTTGTGCTGCTGGTGGCTCCAGAATGGCCTCACAGGTTTTGGTATGTGGATCTTGTTCGGATGTCCAGTTGCCAACCTTGGCCACTTCCATAAAGGCCAGACCTTCTATCTCAAGGTCCGTTTTTCCATCAGGATCTCAAATCATTAAATTTGAAGGTATGGAAATTGAACGCTTAGTGCTTAGTCATAGAGGTTTCTCTGACTCAGTGATAAATACTATGTTGCAGGCTCGTAAATCTGTTTCTAAAAAGATTTATTATCGAGTTTGGAAGATTTATATTTCATGGTGTTCTTCTCATAAATTCTCCTGGCATTCTTTTAGAACTCCTAGAATTTTACAGTTTCTTCAAGATGGTTTGGATAAAGGTTTGTCTGCAAGTTCCTTGAAAGGACAAATCTCTGCTCTTTCTGTTTTATTCCACAGGAAAATTGCTAAACTTCCTGATAGTCATTGTTTTGTACAGGCTTTGGTTCGTATCAAGCCTGTCATTAAATCAATATCTCCTCCTTGGAGTCTTAATTTGGTTTTGAAGGCTTTGCAGGCTCCTCCATTTGAGCCTATGCATTCTTTGGACATTAAACTACTTTCCTGGAAAGTGTTGTTCCTTTTGGCCATCTCTTCTGCTAGAAGAATTTCTGAATTATCCGCTCTCTCTTGTGAATCTCCTTTTCTGATTTTTCATCAGGATAAGGCAGTTTTGCGGACTTCATTTAAATTCTTACCTAAGGTTGTGAATTCTAACAATATTAATAGAGAAATTGTTGTCCCTTCTTTGTGTCCTAATCCTAAGAATTATTTGGAGAGATCTTTACATTCTTTGGATGTGGTAAGGGCTTTGAAATATTATGTTGAAGCCACTAAAGATTTCAGGAAGACTTCTAGTCTATTTGTTTTCTTTTCTGGTTCCAGGAAAGGTCAGAAGGCTTCTGCCGTTTCTTTGGCATCGTGGTTAAAGCTTTTGATTCATCAAGCTTATTTAGAGTCGGGTAAAGCCCCGACTCAGAGAATTACAGCTCATTCTACTAGATCAGTTTCCACTTCTTGGGCTTTTAAGAATGTCAGTATATTTATGAAAATCTTAGCAGTATTCTCTAAACAATGTGTAAGTATATGGCAGGGAATATATTTAACAATCTTCCTTTAAACTAAACCTGCAATCAAACATACATTTGCTAAGACAATAAAATTAATCTAAATATCTGAATTCTTTATTATTAGTAAATAACTATGAACATGTTGATACGTAAATATTTATAATGATTAGAATATGAGTCAATATTATATGCGTTAAAACAAAAACTATTTAAAATATGCTATGCAAAGCTCATGCCAATTTACTTTGAAACCAATCTTTCATTCAGAGCTGCATTTAAAATATTACAATGAGACCTAAAATAGCAGTTACAAACATTCAGCAATATGATTTACAGTGTTAATTTAAGCAATAGTACAATATACAGTTCTATTAAAAACATCAGAAATTGTATATATTATTTATGTAAAAACCCAATTCTGAGTTATCACTCTATAGTTGTACAGATAAAATAATTTAGTAGCAAGGATTTGTTTAACAGTATACAGACTGAATATAAACTACAGCTATTATGCATATATCTGTGTTAAAATATTAATTTCAACCCTCTTTCTTTTTATATATATATATACGTTACCAAAATAGATAATTCAGTTACCAAGGATTCCTTGTTTCATCTCAGAAAATATATAAGTACATTTTTGCAATCACTGAGAAGAAGGTAGATCAGCTTGTTTAGAATGAGTGTATTTTGGACGCCCAGCAATGTATCATTCAAGTCAGCAAAATCTGTCCCTTTCTCCTTCATGCGTTCACTTAAATAACTTTTTCATTCATTGATGGGAGTGGCCCTACGAGATCTGACCATCCCATTGGTTAGGTGGGATGTCTATTTGGATTGGCCCTTGGTCACCATGGAAACGCATCCTTTAAGCAGTTAAATTACAACTGCTATACCGGTATCGGCCCTTCGGTGGCAGCAGGCATCAAAAACAAATTCCTCCTTAACATTTCTAAACATTTTTAGACAGTGAAATATTTCTTTAAACTATGTAATAACTGCCATAATCTCCTGCACGAACCCCTCAGAATATCAATCACAGATGAGGCAAATCTATATCACCTCTCTGGTCATTTTGATATCAAATATGTTATATTATTAACATTTTATTACATTAAGGCAACCCAATACTGCTAATTATTAGCTTAAAATGCATTTATATATCCTGTTATATATGTTTTCCTGTGATATAATATGTTCTATGTCTCTATTTCGGCATATATGAATTGATGCCTGCAATAGAAATGGAAACAATTATCAGAAATGGTTTAAGTATTCATATGTCTATGGTCCAAGTATTATTAATCATTTACTTTTAGGTCCACAAATATTTATTTATATTCTTAAAAACACAGAGGCTAAGTAAGATCTTTTATGTTTTCAAAACATATATATATATATATATATATATATATATATATATATGCACTTCAAATAAGGGATTATCAAAATGGTCATTCAATCTATACTAATTCTGAATTTATTTCCTATATAAATATCCCCTGCAGCAATTATCTATTTAATACAATGTGTTTATATTTATTATCATATAAAAGACTGTCACATATCCATTAAAAATATATATATTTCCTTATAATGCTGAAATGTAACTACAGTTGTTTTCAAATCATAATGTAAGCCATGTGTCTTTACTGTGTGCTGTATGTTCAGAGTAACACCTTAGCATTTGTCTGTGTTTTCTCTGTGTATTCTGGTGTTATCAGCCACATAGCCTGAGTCACTCAAAACAAATTTGTGCTAATTATCAGTTCCCCTTGAAAAATGTTTGCAGTTCTCACATTTCTTCAGACGGATCGGCATTTCTCTTGGAGGAAATCCATATATATGGGCCTGTGTCCTGTTCTATGTATCAAAATGCTGCCTTTTACACAGCAGGAGGGGGCTTCAAAGGTTATGCTCAAGCCTTTGGAGACATCCTGTCTGCATACTAAATGGGGGAAGAGCTGAACATGATTGAAGTCAGTTTGTCTGAGAGGAATGAATCATTTTTTCTTTTTCTGCTCAGTGAAATGTCTGATCAAAAATACAGATTTATTAATCTGGAGATATATGATTAAAATATATATATTTATTAACCTCACATATACCATGACATAATCCCCCTTCCAATTTTAAATAGATGTAGGACACATGTATTTAAATTGGTATAAAGTCAATGGTATTTGATGAGGATCAACCGTATACCTCATAGACAGTCTCTTATGAAGAAAGTTTGTTATTTTGAGCTTTCATGTTTATCAGTTAGGCATCTTTAAACTACAGTATGTCTTTAGTTCATTTGGGGATATGATACTTCATTCTCCCTCTATGACTTGTAGTTGGGATCTGGGATGACATGCCCGCAATTGATTGATATGGACCCATTTATCTATGAAACTTTCATTTTTGGGGATCCGTATTTTATAGGCCACTGGAGATATTTTGTCAGTAATGACAAAAGGACCTTTCCATGAGGGAAGAAATTTCTTCTCCCTAACCTGATCTCTTCCAAAGTTATAAAGATAAACTTTATCATTTATTTCATATTCCTTTTTGGATGTTTTGAGATCATAATAGGTTTTAGTGGCAGTTGCGGCTCTTTCTAAATTCCTTTGAGCAAATGCAAAGGCATGTTGCAGGTGTTTTCTTAAGTTCTCCACATATTGATGTGTATTGGCAGCGTTTATCAAATTTTGGTCTGATGTACGGTACAGTAGATGCTGAGGTAGAACCATTCTTCTACCAGTCATCAGCTCAAAAGGTGACATTTTGGTAGCACTACTTGGAGTTGCTCTTAATGCCATTAAGACTAGAGGTAGTTTTACATCCCAGTCTTTACCTGTTTCACTCACAAACTTTTTGAGGATTTTAACAATGGACTGGTTGTAACGCTCTACACCACCACTTGAGGCAGCTCTATAAGCAATATGGAGCTTTCTTTTAACCCCTAGTATTTTCCACATTTTTGTCATCACTTCGCTAGTGAAGTGGGTCCCCCGATCTGATTCGATCCTTTGGGGCAAACCAAATCTGGAAAATACATGGTTGATGAGCAATGCTGCACATGTTTCGGCACTATTGTTAGGTGCACTAATGCACTCTACCCATTTAGTGAACAGGCATGTCACTGTTAACATGTACTTGTTACCTCTTGATGACCTTGTTACCGGACCAATAAAATCAATTTGTATATCTGACCATGGCATTACCATTCCCCTTTTCTGCAATGGCGCTCTATGCATTGGTGCAGTGGGTTGGAACTGTGGGCAGATTAAACACCCTTGACAGTAGGTTTGAACATCTTTCAACATGTGTGGCCAAAAAGCGTAGTCACGCAATATTTCGTACGTGAGTTTGGCACCACGATGACCAGATGTGGGAGCATCATGGGCATGTTGAAGCATTAGACCTCTGAACTTGGTGGGTACTACCCACTGCTGGAGGCCAGTTTTGGAGGTTCTAATTAACAAACCCTCCTGTAACTTGAATTGTGATTTAGATTTTATTAAGATTCTAAGATCTTCCTTGCCAATACAATCATCTTTTGAGATGGGGTTGCTTTCAGGATCTTCTATGTGTTTATAGAAGATGCCTACAATGGGGTCTTCTTTTTGACTAGTGATCAGGTCCTCACTAGGAGAATCCTGACTCCATTGTACCAAATTAGGCTCACTCTGTTGTTTTGCCTGGTTTCTGGTAATGGCTTCTACCTGAATTGCACCCATTAAGTGGTCAATATTAAGGAGTTCTCCAGTTATGGCTCCTTGTTTGGCTAATGAATCCGCAAGGTCATTGCCTTCCTTATCCGGACCTAGAACTCTGGAATGACCCTTGGTCTTTTTCCAGTGTATGGTTAAATCATTGGATACCACCAGATTATCAATCTCGCAGAACAACTTGCCATGCTTGACTGGTTTGTTATTGCTTTTCTGCATGCCATTTCTTTTCCAAGTTGGCAGGTATTCAACAAAACTGTCACGCACATAATTTGAGTCAGTTATGATCACAAATTCATGAATATCATGTTCAATAGCCATTTCAATGGTTTTGAAAACAGCAGTTAGTTATGCAACTTGACTGGATCTTGGTCCAATGTTGAAACCTATAGAGGTATTTGGGAATCCATTTGTCCCAGTTATACCAATGCCAGCGACTAATCTGCGCTCATTATCAATAGTGGCATGGTAAGAACAACCATCAACATACACCCAAGGTAGTGTTTGACAATGGTCCTCATTGTATATTTTATATGGGGAAAGCAATTGTTCCTCCAGAAAATCATCTTCTGATAATTCTTCCCCGGGATCTCTAGCAGTACAGTCGTGGAGCTCAGCAAGCCCTTGTGCGACTGGATTCTTTTTATTCTGCTTGTAGCGAATTTCTAATGGCCAGCCTTGCAAGGAAAGAGTCCATGCTGTTATGCGGCTATTAGACAAATTCCCATCTCTTATTCTCTCACTTTGCAAATATAGCAAAGGCTGGTGGGCCGTTTCTACAATAATTTTCTCGCCCTGTATATAGCTGCGGAAATTTTGTAGAGCCCATACAGTAGATAAGAGGGCTTTTTCGCAATCGTTAAACTTTATTTCTACTGGGGATAGATTTTTGCTCTCATAAGCAATGGCTTTGTTCAAATTATCATGCTTTTGGTACAAAACAGCACTCATGCTTATATCTGTGTACCCTGTTTCTAAGTAGAAAGGTTTGCCACCTTCAGGGTACGCTAAGCAAGGTGCTTGAGTGAGTTTTCTCTTCAGCTCTCTGATGGCTGTCTCTTGAGACTCACCCCAGTGCCATTTCACATCTTTCTTTAGAAGAAGTAGTAGTGGTTTAGCTAATTCCGCATAATTATCAATGAATTTGCGAGAATAATTCGTCATACCCAGGAATGATCTCAATTCCTTTAAGTTAGTTGGGTTTTTAGAATTTACTATAGCTTCCACCTTTTTCTTTTGGGGATTTAATCCTTCAGAGGTAACTTCATGTCCCAAGAAGTTTACACGAGTGCGGCACCATTGAGCTTTTTGTAGGGATAATTTGACACCTGCCCTTTTAAGTTGGCTGAGGACGTGTTTAAGCTCTGCAATGTGTTTTTCAAAGTCCGTGCTTTTGATTAAAACATCATCAACATAAGATAAGGTCCCCCTTTCCAGTGCGTCAGGCATAGCCTTATGCATGAATACAGCAAATTCATGTCCAGAATTTATGTATCCAAATGGAAGTCTCTGGAATGCATACTGAACCTTTTGGAAGGAGAATGCTAGCTTATATTGGTCCTCTTCATGTACCTTTATGGTCCAATATCCCTGTGCACAATCAATGGCAGTGAATATTTTGGATCCCTGCATTTGTGCTAGGCACTGGTCAATGTATGGTACAGGCCAGCCAGACATGTATACTCGTTTGTTTAGCTGTCTTAAGTCAGCACACAAACGCCATTGTCCATTGGGCTTAAGGACACCTAGAATAGGATTATTATAAGAGCTGTGCACCTGTCTGATAATACCTCTTTCTTCCAAATTCCTTATGATCTCTGCAAGAGAATCATATGAGGCTAAGGGAAGTCTGTATTGTTTGACAAATACAGGTGGCGCATCGGGATCTGTTTGTATCCTTGCAATGTGCAAGTCTGTAGTACCACAGTCATAAGAATCCTTAGCGAAAATATCCTTGTACTCCATTAGGAGTTCTCACAGCTGTTGGCGTTCGTCATCGCTAGAACAGCCATTAGCTAAGGATATTTGCTCTTCGACTATTTGTTGAAATCCTGGAAAGATTTCAGGCTGTCCTATTTCATAGGCTTCTTCCAACCTAGAGGTGAGATCCCCTTGATTATAGTTTACATTGTCCCCATGACTCTGGGTATTGGGGTAATCTTGCTGTTTGATTGGCTGATCAAATACTAGAGAGGCTTCTTCAATTTTACAGATGCCTTCCTCTGAGCTGAAGGGATAAATAGACTGAACATTAAATAGACCCTCTGGCATAGATGCAAAGGATTGTTCTATTAATTGTTCTTCAGTTAGGTATCCTTCAGGTATTAGCCCAATTACATTATTCTGGAATCCAAAAGTGTAATAACTTGATTCTAGTGCATATCCTATGGTAGTTCCCTTGGATAATGTTTTATCCTGTGGGGTCATGTTATGCACAACAATATGTATTGGAACAGTTCCAATATTCACCATAGGAGTGTAGGTTACTGTGACACCCAGATTTTGTATTCTATGGGAGAGGCAAATCAGTGTTTCAGAAGTTTTTAATTTCTGACCTCTCTTTACCTGTAAGGGTAAAAGAAATTTATCAGCCCCAGCAGGAATTATAATATCGCTAGATACCTGCATATTCACAGCATATGGCAATTGCTGGTTTGATTTCAGGGCTGCATTTTCATCCTGAAATACTTCAGGGTCCCCCTTTAACCTGCTCCAGAGGCAAGAATTAATCAAATCTATTTGTATGGCATATCTATGTAAGATATCATTGCCAATGTATATTTGATTATGGGGAGTATTTAAAACTAAAAACAGGTGCTTCACTGACTTATTTCCTATAGAGATAGATAATAAGCACTTAGCTGTGATGTTATAGCTTTCAGACCTGTTATCCAGGTTGTGGACACAGTGGTCTTGGGGAGAAAGATATTTAATCACTTTAGGTTCAGCTATTTGCGCTAATAAACCTTCGCTTATATAGCTAGCTTCCTTTTTTAAGTTTATTTTAGCATACTTGGTTTTACCAAGGTCATGCACTTGTATAGGGATAAATAGATCCTCTTTAACTCTCTCAATCCCTGTGAGGTATTGAGCATGGTCTCCCCCTTTAGGGATTTTAGGATCCCCCTTGTGGAGTGATATGGTTAATACATCGCCATCTAGGGAAATATTCGCTATCTTTCCAGGCGATATTTTAAAAGTATTACCATCAGAGCCACTAAAAGGAGTCTGATCATCTATTTGTAGAATAGTGATTTCAGGTACAGAGTCATTCCTGAAATGAATCTCCACAGCATATGGTTTCTCTTCCACCACGTGACAGCTACGTCGGGCGTGAGATATACCAGATTTTTCATAATTGATAGGCCGTTTAACTTGTGACCAAATTACATTATTTATGCAATCAATTATGGTGCTTAATCGTTTCAGGAGATCACTACCAATAATTAAACGATCAGTTGGCAGATCCACTATGATGACAGGGTGTCTTATGACCCTGTTCCCCAATTTAAATTTTAACCATGCAGTACCGTAAACTTTTAGGGAGTCACCCCCAACACCTATTAGAGAACCGTCAAATTCTTTTATTTTAGGTTTGTGGGGTGTTAGCTCATTTAGCTGTGTGTAGTACCTGTGGGATAAGATAGTCGCCTGTGACCCAGTGTCAATTAATCCCCTGATAGGGTTGGAGACTGACTCTTGCAGCTCAACTAATACATAATATCTTCCTGCAGTTTCTACCATTTCACACATAAAATTGGCATTCTTACATATCTGTGGGCTTCGCCACGTGTTACCTGAATTCGCCGTGTCATTCGATGCAGAGGAACCTTCATACCTACCTGTTTCCTCTATGACAGGGTCGGCTGGATTCTTTTGTACTGCATCTGTGGAGATAAGGTTAGGAGAGAGCTGCAAAGGAAGAGATTTGTTAACTTTTCCCGGATAAGGTTGCTTGTCACCACAGTCAAATTGTCCGTTTTCGGTCTGTGGGGAGAGAACATGATTAGTATCATTGGTATTTATTACTACATTTTGCATATCTCTCCCCTCCCCCTCAGGTGATGCTGCAGTATTTATGACTGTGCCTGTGGTCCACTGCTGACCACTGGCTGTACCCCTAAAAAAGTATTGTTCGGTTGCTGAGCCGTAGATTTTTGACTCATATTAGCGATTTGTTCACTCAACCGATTTAACTGGGTAAACAGCATATCTACCTGATTGTACAAGTTACCTCTACCCCTAGGCCTATCTCTTGGTGCCCCATTGTACTGATTCCTGGACCATTGGGTTCCCTCAGAATCAGGGCCGCTATTTCTATTCTGGCGTGGTTGTTCCTGGGGCGCAATTTGTTCAGCATTATTATTTTGGGGAGCATTATTCACTTGGGGTGTCTGGTTATCCTGAGAATACCTTCGCCGTCTATTGTATCTACCTTTGCGGGAGTACCCATTATTCTGTGGGTATTCTCTTTGGGCGTAATTATTCGCCTGAGTATGTCCCCCGCTTTGGCTATAGTCTCTCAGCGTCTCATCCCGTGTTGGGGGAGGGGTAGAGTTAAACCTCTGTTGAGATGGCCCATTTTCTCTGGCCACTTCCGCATAGGTTTTCTTTTTAGATTCCAAATTTAGGGGTTCAGGTGACACCCTAGATTCGGCCACTATTTTAGGATTGGGCTTTTTCTCCCTTTTATCCCCCTGTTCACTGGACTGCTGAATAGAGTATAACTTTGTACTCTCTTTGATCAGCCATTCCAATGAACAGTTCTCCTCAAAATCTCTAGCTAAGTTGATTTTGATGGGTGTGGGGAGCGCTTCAAAAAATATATTCACAAACTCTGAACCTTCAAATATGGGATCATCTTCAGCCATGCTGTACGCATTCTTCAATACAGAAAGGAACTCGATTGGACTTTGATTCGCACTACATTTTAAACCATATACAGCTATTCTCACTGCCGTTTTAGTGCGATGTTGTCCGAATTCTTTTCTGCATTGTCGTTTTGTTTCACTCCAGGAACGAATATTCATATCCTTTAGTGAAGCAAAGAATTTGTGATGCTTACTTTCAAATACCCAGGGTAGAAATTCAATTTTTAATTGCTCACTTGTAACACTCATTATAGATAATGCGTTTTCAAAGGCCTCTAAGTGGTCAATTATGGAAGTGGCCCCCCCTTTAGAAAATGGGCGTACTGTATTCTTTAGGAATTTAATTATTGTGGGGGTGTCATACACTTTATTTGGTATATCACTAGACCTTACTGGGGACTTATTGTTTGAGCTAGAGTGCCTTTCATCTGAAACGTAATTTTTTTCTGGTCCCCCAGAGGTATGTAGTTGCCTAGGGGAAAAAGTTATCTCTGGGCCTGAATTAGGGCTATAGTTTGGGTATCTTTGTCTATCCTCCCGCCTGGGGTCTTGACTATCATTTCTGTCCCAGTCCTTATAGCTGCTAATTTGTCTCTGTAATTTATTTATTGCATGCTCGTATGCTTTTTCAGCCTCATGATATCTAGCTCTTAAAGTTTTATTTTCATCTTGGCACTTTTGATATTCTTCTTCGAAAGTTTTCAAATCAGCCATTAGTTCCTGATTATATTTATCTAAATCAGAAGCCTTTTGGCTAATATGGAAAACCTCTGTCTTTGTCTGAATAAAGGCATCTTGAAATTCTCGTAATGAATTATTTTCATCCCTTAGCCGCCCTAATTGTCTGTTCTGTCCTGCCATTTGGTTAGACATTTCACAGCTCAAATACATTAGGATCGGCCAAGTCTCGAAAATTAATTCATCACGCCCCCTAAGTTCCGTGCATCTATTAAGTTGCATTAACATTTGGTATAATTCCCCATCTTCAAACCACATATCTTTAACTAAACCTTTGGCCTTATCTTTACACTCATTAATATACCTGGAGACATCATCCCCAATATCAAGTCTAGTCATGATGTGATTCATGGCGTCTAATTTGAGCGTTTTTTTCTGAATCACTTCATTGACGGAGGACATTGGGGAGGACACAATTTCATCTTGCACAGAAACGCTAGCATTACTTTTTGCTGAAGACATCGTTATTTTAGGGTTGTACTTAATAAGATAAAACGCTAATACAATTTTGACCAATAAGAGAGAGAGAGAAAAATATAAAAATTATATCTTCAAAATATCAATATCAATTTTGAAATATGACAAAATTAATATTTTTATGAATTTTGAAATATGAAAAATTTATATTTTGATTAATTTCGAAATATGAAAAATTAATATTTTTATGAATTTTGAAATATGAAAAATTAATATTTTTATGAATTTTGAAATATGAAAAATTAATATTTTTATGAATTTTGAAATATGAAAATTAATATTTTTATCAATTTTTCAAAATTTTATTTTTAATAATATTTCAAAATATTAATATCAATCTTGAACACGAAAATCAATATTTCAATTTTCAAAAAAAAAACCAAAAAAAAAAAAAAACCTATATTTTCAAAATATCAATTCGAAATATGAAATTTTTTCTCTCTTCTATAATATTTTCTATTTACCACAAATATACTATATCAATATGATAATTACTTATAATATCTCGCGCAATGCCTCCATACAATATGTCAGTATATTTATGAAAATCTTAGCAGTATTCTCTAAACAATGTGTAAGTATATGGCAGGGAATATATTTAACAATCTTCCTTTAAACTAAACCTGCAATCAAACATACATTTGCTAAGACAATAAAATTAATCTAAATATCTGAATTCTTTATTATTAGTAAATAACTATGAACATGTTGATACGTAAATATTTGTAATGATTAGAATATGAGTCAATATTATATGCGTTAAAACAAAAACTATTTAAAATATGCTATGCAAAGCTCATGCCAATTTACTTTGAAACCAATCTTTCATTCAGAGCTGCATTTAAAATATTACAATGAGACCTAAAATAGCAGTTACAAACATTCAGCAATATGATTTACAGTGTTAATTTAAGCAATAGTACAATATACAGTTCTATTAAAAACATCAGAAATTGTATATATTATTTATGTAAAAACCCAATTCTGAGTTATCACTCTATAGTTGTACAGATAAAATAATTTAGTAGCAAGGATTTGTTTAACAGTATACAGACTGAATATAAACTACAGCTATTATGCATATATCTGTGTTAAAATATTAATTTCAACCCTCTTTCTTTTTATATATATATATACGTTACCAAAATAGATAATTCAGTTACCAAGGATTCCTTGTTTCATCTCAGAAAATATATAAGTACATTTTTGCAATCACTGAGAAGAAGGTAGATCAGCTTGTTTAGAATGAGTGTATTTTGGACGCCCAGCAATGTATCATTCAAGTCAGCAAAATCTGTCCCTTTCTCCTTCATGCGTTCACTTAAATAACTTTTTCATTCATTGATGAAACCATGGGAGTGGCCCTACGAGATCTGACCATCCCATTGGTTAGGTGGGATGTCTATTTGGATTGGCCCTTGGTCACCATGGAAACGCATCCTTTAAGCAGTTAAATTACAACTGCTATACCGGTATCGGCCCTTCGGTGGCAGCAGGCATCAAAAACAAATTCCTCCTTAACATTTCTAAACATTTTTAGACAGTGAAATATTTCTTTAAACTATGTAATAACTGCCATAATCTCCTGCACGAACCCCTCAGAATATCAATCACAGATGAGGCAAATCTATATCACCTCTCTGGTCATTTTGATATCAAATATGTTATATTATTAACATTTTATTACATTAAGGCAACCCAATACTGCTAATTATTAGCTTAAAATGCATTTATATATCCTGTTATATATGTTTTCCTGTGATATAATATGTTCTATGTCTCCGACAATTTCGGCATATATGAATTGATGCCTGCAATAGAAATGGAAACAATTATCAGAAATGGTTTAAGTATTCATATGTCTATGGTCCAAGTATTATTAATCATTTACTTTTAGGTCCACAAATATTTATTTATATTCTTAAAAACACAGAGGCTAAGTAAGATCTTTTATGTTTTCAAAACATATATATATATATATATATATATATATATATATATATATATATATATATATGCACTTCAAATAAGGGATTATCAAAATGGTCATTCAATCTATACTAATTCTGAATTTATTTCCTATATAAATATCCCCTGCAGCAATTATCTATTTAATACAATGTGTTTATATTTATTATCATATAAAAGACTGTCACATATCCATTAAAAATATATATATTTCCTTATAATGCTGAAATGTAACTACAGTTGTTTTCAAATCATAATGTAAGCCATGTGTCTTTACTGTGTGCTGTATGTTCAGAGTAACACCTTAGCATTTGTCTGTGTTTTCTCTGTGTATTCTGGTGTTATCAGCCACATAGCCTGAGTCACTCAAAACAAATTTGTGCTAATTATCAGTTCCCCTTGAAAAATGTTTGCAGTTCTCACATTTCTTCAGACGGATCGGCATTTCTCTTGGAGGAAATCCATATATATGGGCCTGTGTCCTGTTCTATGTATCAAAATGCTGCCTTTTACACAGCAGGAGGGGGCTTCAAAGGTTATGCTCAAGCCTTTGGAGACATCCTGTCTGCATACTAAATGGGGGAAGAGCTGAACATGATTGAAGTCAGTTTGTCTGAGAGGAATGAATCATTTTTTCTTTTTCTGCTCAGTGAAATGTCTGATCAAAAATACAGATTTATTAATCTGGAGATATATGATTAAAATATATATATTTATTAACCTCACATATACCATGACAAGAATGAAGCTACTGTTGATCAGATTTGCAAAGCAGCAACTTGGTCTTCTTTGCATACATTTACTAAAAATTCTACCATTTTGATGTGTTTGCTTCTTCGGAAGCAGTTTTTGGTAGGAAAGTTCTTCGGCCAGCTGTTTCAGTTTGATTCTTCTGCTTATGATTTAAGTTTTTATTTTTATTTTTTGAGAATAAACTTATATTTGGGTTGTGGATTTATTTTTTTCAGCAAAATTGCTGTTTTTATTTTGTCCCTCCCTCTCTAGTGACTCTTGCGTGGAGTTCCACATCTTGGGTATTGCTATCCCATACGTCACTAGCTCATGGACTCTTGCCAATTACATGAAAGAAAACATAATTTATGTAAGAACTTACCTGATAAATTCATTTCTTTCATATTGGCAAGAGTCCATGAGGCCCACCCTTTTTGTGGTGGTTATGATTTTTTTGTATAAAGCACAATTATTTCCAAATTTCTTTGTTAATGCTTTTTACTCCTTTCTTTAATCACCCCACGTCTTGGCTATTCGTTAAACTGAATTGTGGGTGTGGTGAGAGGTGTATTTATAGGCATTTTGAGGTTTGGGAAACTTTGCCCCTCCTGTCACTAGCTCATGGACTCTTGCCAATATGAAATAAATTAATTTATCAGGTAAGTTCTTACATAAATTATGTTTTCTTTTAATTGTATTTAAGTTAGGGGGTGTTAGGGTTAGGGTTAGACTTAGGTTTAGGGGTTAATAAATTTAGTATAGTGGCGGCAACATTGGGGGCAGCAGATTAGGGGTTAATAAATGAATGTAGGTGGCGGCGATGTTAGGGGCAGCAGATTAGGGGTTAATAATATTTAACTAGTGTTTGCGAGATGGGAGTGCGGTGGTTTAGGGGTTAATATGTTTATTATAGTGGCTGCGAAGTTCGGAGCGGCAGATTAGGGGTTAATAAGTATAATGTAGGTGTCGGCGATGTCGGGGTGGCATATTAGAGGTTAATAAGTATAATGTAGGTGTCGCAATGTCGGGGGCGGCAGATTAGGGGTGTTTAGACTCGGGGTTCATGTTAGGGTGTTAGATGTAAACATAAAATGTGTTTCCCCATATGAATCAATGGGGCTGCGTTACTGAGCTTTACGCTGCTTTATTGCAGGTGTTAGACTTTTTTTCAGCCGGCTCTCCCTTTTGATGTCTATGGGGAAATCATGCACGAGCACGTATAACCAGCTCACCGCTGACTTAAGCAGCACTGGTATTGGAGTGTGGTATGGAGCTCAATTTTGCTCTATGCTCACTTCTTGCCTGTTAACGCCGGGTTTATGAAAACCTGTAATACCAGCGCTGTAGGTAAGTGAGCGGTGACAATAACTTGCAAGTTAGCACCACACCCCTCTTACCGCAAAACTCGTTATCTAGTCGTATGTATTTTTGTAAATAAAAATTTACATAGTCTATCTGTTATACTGTTAATACCTGCAATGATGGGTCTACCTGGGGGTTTGAGAGGATGTTTTTATATTTTTGACAAATGATAATAAAATGGGATATTGGGGTGGTCTGGAAGCAAAAAGTTTTTTCTTTCTTATTTAATATAAATGGTCGTGTAGATATTAGTGGAAAAAGTGAGGGTTTTGTAGGTATCAGTGGTAGGAGAGTGAGGGTCTTATAGGTATCAGTGGTAACAAGGTGAGGGTCTTGTAGGTATCAGTGGAAAGAAGGGGAGGGTCTTGTAGGTATCAGTGGTAGGAGAGTGAGGGTCTTGTAGGTATCAGTGGAAAGAAGGGGAGGGTCTTGTAGGTATCAGTGGTAAGAAGGGAATGGTCTTGTAGGTATCAGTGGTAAGAAGGGGAGGGTCTTGTAGGTATCAGTGGTAAGAAGGGGAGGGTCTTGTAGGTATCAGTGGTAAGAAGGGGAGGGTCTTGTAAGTATCAGTAGTAAGAAGGGGAGGGTCTTGTAGGTATCAGTGGTAAGACAGTGAGGGTCTTGTAGGTATCAGTAGTAAGAAGGGGAGGGTCTTGTAGGTATCAGTGGTAAGAAAGAGAGGGTGTTGTAGGTAATAGTAGTAAGAAGGGGAGGGTCTTGAAGGTATCAGTGGTAAGAAGGTGAGGGTCTTGTAGGTATCAGTGGTAAGAAGGTGAGGGTCTTGTAGGTATCAGTGGTAAGAAGGTGAGGGTCTTGTAGGTATCAGTGGTAAGAAGGTGAGGAACTTGTAGGTATCAGTGGTAAGAAGGGGAGAGTCTTGTAGGTATCAGTAGTAAGAAGGGGAGGGTCTTGTAGGTATCAGTGGTAAGAAGGGGAGGGTCTTGTAGGTATCAGTGGTAAGATGGTGAGGGTCTTGTAGGTATTAGTAGTAAGAAGGTGAGGGTCTTGTAGGTATCAGTGGTAAGATGGTGAGGGTCTTGTAGGTACCAGTGGTAAGAAGGTGAGGGTCTTGTAGGTATCAGTGGTAAGATGGTTAGGGTCTTGTAGGTATCAGTGGTAAGATGGTGAGGGTCTTGTAGGTACCAGTGGTAAGAAGGTGAGGGTCTTGTAGGTATCAGTGGTAAGATGGTGAGGGTCTTGTAGGTACCAGTGGTAAGAAGGTGAGGGTCTTGTAGGTACCAGTGGTAAGAAGGTGAGGGTCTTGAAGGTACCAGTGGTAAGATGGTGAGGGTCTTGTAGGTACCAGTGGTAAGATGGTGAGGGTCTTGTAGGTACCAGTGGTAAGAAGGTGAGGGTCTTGTAGGTATCAGTGGTAAGATGGTTAGGGTCTTGTAGGTATCAGTGGTAAGATGGTGAGGGTCTTGTAGGTACCACTGGTAAGAAGGTGAGGGTCTTGTAGGTATCTGTGGTAAGATGGTGAGGGTCTTGTAGGTACCAGTGGTAAGAAGGTGAGGGTCTTGTAGGTACCAGTGGTAAGAAGGTGAGGGTCTTGTAGGTACCAGTGGTAAGAAGGTGAGGGTCTTGTAGGTACCAGTGGTAAGATGGTGAGGGTCTTGTAGGTACCAGTGGTAAGAAGGTGAGGGTCTTGTAGGTATCAGTGGTAAGAAGGTGAGGGTTTTGTAGGTACCAGTGGTAAGAAGGTGAGGGTCTTGTAGGTATCAGTGGTAAGAAGGTGAGGGTCTTGTAGGTATCAGTGGTAAGAAGGTGAGGGTCTTGTAGGTACCAGTGGTAAGAAGGTGAGGGTCTTGTAGGTACCAGTGGTAAGAAGGTGAGGGTCTTGTAGGTATCAGTGGTAAGAAGGTGAGGGTCTTGTAGGTACCAGTGGTAAGAAGGTGAGGGTCTTGTAGGTACCAGTGGTAAGAAGGTGAGGGTCTTGTAGGTATCAGTGGTAAGAAGGTGAGGGTCTTGTAGGTACCAGTGGTAAGAAGGCGAGGGTCTTGTAGGTATCAGTGGTAAGAAGGTGAGGGTCTTGTAGGTACCAGTGGTAAGAAGGTGAGGGTCTTGTAGGTACCAGTGGTAAGAAGGTGAGGGTCTTGTAGGTACCAGTGGTAAGATGGTGAGGGTCTTGTAGGTACCAGTGGTAAGAAGGTGAGGGTCTTGTAGGTATCAGTGGTAAGATGGTGAGGGTCTTGTAGGTATTAGTAGTAAGAAGGGGAGAGTCTTGTAGGTATTAGTAGTAAGAAGGGAAGGATCTTGTAGGTATTAGTGGTAAGAGAATGAGGGTCTTGTAGGTATCAGTGCTAAGAGAATGAGGGTCTTGTAGGTATTAGTAGTAAGAAGGGAAGGGTCTTGTAGGTATCAGTGGTAAGAGAGTGAGAATTGTGTAGTTATGAGTGTGAAGTGTTAAGTAGTTTAGTAAATATTATTGGAAAACATATCAAGCTTTAAAAAAATGTAAAAAGGAAAAAGACACCGGATGCTGTTTCACATTCCTGATCACATGACCAAGTTAGTGCCCAATCCAAGATTTTATAAAACTAAAAATGTTTATGTGTATTATTTTATTGTATGTGTGTTACATGAATAGCTATAAGGTATCTATTATTTTATTGTATGTGTGTTACATTAATAGCTATAAGGTTATCTATTATTTTATTGTATGTGTGTTACATGAATAGCTATAAGGTATCTATTATTTTATTGTATGTGTGTTACATTAATAGCTATGAGGTTATCTATTATTTTATTGTATGTGTGTTACATGAATAGCTATAAGGTTATCTATTATTTTATTGTATGTGTGTTACATTAATAGCTATAAGGTTATCTATTATTTTATTGTATGTGTGTTACATTAATAGCTATAAGGTTATCTATTATTTTATTGTATGTGTGTTACATGAATAACTATAAGGTATCTATTATTTTATTGTATGTGTGTTACATTAATAGCTATAAGGTTATCTATTATTTTATTGTATGTGTGTTAAATTAATAGCTATGAGATTATCTATTATTTTATTGTATGTGTGTTACATTAATAGCTATAAGGTTATCTATTATTTTATTGTATGTGTGTTACATGAATAGCTATAAGGTTATCTATTATTTTATTGTATGTGTGTTACATTAATAGCTATGAGGTTATCTATTATTTTACTGTATGTGTGTTACATTAATAGCTATAAGGTTATCTATTATTTTATTGTATGTGTGTTACATGAATAGCTATAAGGTTATCTATTATTTTATTGTATGTGTGTTACATTAATAGCTATGAGGTTATCTATTATTTTATTGTATGTGTGTTACATTAATAGCTATAAGGTTATCTATTATTTTATTGTATGTGTGTTACATTAATAGCTATGAGGTTATCTATTATTTTATTGTATGTGTGTTACATTAATAGCTATGAGGTTATCTATTATTTTATTGTATGTGTGTTACATTAATAGCTATAAGGTTATCTATTATTTTATTGTATGTGTGTTACATTAATAGCTATAAGGTTATCTATTATTTTATTGTATGTGTGTTACATGAATAGCTATAAGGTTATTTATTATTTTATTGTATGTGTGTTACATGAATTGCTATAAGGTTATCTATTATTTTATTGTATGTGTGTTACATTAATAGCTATAAGGTTATCTATTATTTTATTGTATGTGTGTTACATGAATAGCTATAAGGTTATCTATTATTTTATTGTATGTGTGTTACATGAATTGCGATAAGGTTATCTATTATTTTATTGTATGTGTGTTACATTAATAGCTATAAGGTTATCTATTATTTTATTGTATGTGTGTTACATGAATAGCTATAAGGTTATCTATTATTTTATTGTATGTGTGTTACATGAATAGCTATAAGGTTATCTATTATTTTATTGTATGTGTGTTACATGAATAGCTGTAAAGTATCTATTATTTTATTTTATGTGTTACATGAATAGCTATAAGGTTATCTATTATTTTATTGTATGTGTGTTACATGAATAGCTATAAGGTTATCTATTATTTTATTGTATGTGTGTTACATGAATAGCTATAAGGTTATCTATTATTTTATTGTATGTGTGTTACATGAATTGCTATAAGGTTATCTATTATTTTATTGTATGTGTGTTACATGAATAGCTATAAGGTTATCTATTATTTTATTGTATGTGTGTTACATTAATAGCTATAAGGTTATCTATTATTTTATTGTATGTGTGTTACATGAATAACTATAAGGTTATCTATTATTTTATTGTATGTGTGTTACATGAATAGCTATAAGGTTATCTATTATTTTATTGTATGTGTGTTACATGAATAGCTATACAGTTATCTATTATTTTATTGTATGTTTGTTACATGAATAGCTATAAGGTTATCTATTATTTTATTGTATGTGTGTTACATGAATAGCTATAAGGTATCTATTATTTTATTGTATGTGTGTTACATGAATAACTATAAGGTATCTATTATTTTATTGTATGTGTGTTACATTAATAGCTATAAGGTTATCTATTATTTTATTGTATGTGTGTTACATGAATAGCTATAAGGTTATCTATTATTTTATTGTATGTGTGTTACATGAATAACTATAAGGTATCTATTATTTTATTGTATGTGTGTTACATTAATAGCTATAAGGTTATCTATTATTTTATTGTATGTGTGTTACATTAATAGCTATAAGGTTATCTATTATTTTATTGTATGTGTGTTACATGAATAGCTATAAGGTATCTATTATTTTATTGTATGTGTGTTACATGAAGAGCTATAAGGTTATCTATTATTTTATTGTATGTGTGTTACATGAATAGCTATAAGGTTATCTATTATTTTATTGTATGTGTGTTACATTAATAGCTATAAGGTTATCTATTATTTTATTGTATGTGTGTTACATGAATAGCTATAAGGTATCTATTATTTTATTGTATGTGTGTTACATTAATAGCTATAAGGTTATCTATTATTTTATTGTATGTGTGTTACATGAATAGCTATAAGGTATCTATTATTTTATTGTATGTGTGTTACATGAATAGCTATAAGGTTATCTATTATTTTATTGTATGCGTGTTACATGAATAGCTATAAGGTTATCTATTATTTTATTGTATGTGTGTTACATGAATAGCTATAAGGTATCTATTATTTTATTGTATGTGTGTTACATTAATAGCTATGAGGTTATCTATTATTTTATTGTATGTGTGTTACATTAATAGCTATGAGGTTATCTATTATTTTATTGTATGTGTGTTACATTAATAGCTATGAGGTTATCTATTATTTTATTGTATGTGTGTTACATTAATAGCTATGAGGTTATCTATTATTTTATTGTATGTGTGTTACATTAATAGCTATGAGGTTATCTATTATTTTATTGTATGTGTGTTACATTAATAGCTATAAGGTTATCTATTATTTTATTGTATGTGTGTTACATTGATAGCTATGAGGTTATCTATTATTTTATTGTATGCGTGTTACATTAATAGCTATAAGGTTATCTATTATTTTATTGTATGTGTGTTACATGAATAGCTATAAGGTTATCTATTATTTTATTGTATGTGTGTTACATGAATTGCTATAAGGTTATCTATTATTTTATTGTATGTGTGTTACATTAATAGCTATAAGGTTATCTATTATTTTATTGTATGTGTGTTACATGAATAGCTATAAGGTTATCTATTATTTTATTGTATGTGTGTTACATGAATAGCTATAAGGTTATCTATTATTTTATTGTATATGTGTTACATGAATAGCTATAAGGTTATCTAATATTTTATTGTATGTGTGTTACATGAATAGCTGTAAGGTATCTATTATTTTATTTTATGTGTGTTACATTAATAGCTATAATGTTATCTATTATTTTATTGTATATGTGTTACATTAATAGCTATAAGGTTATCTATTATTTTATTGTATGTGTGTTACATTAATAGCTATAATGTTATCTATTATTTTATTGTATGTGTGTTAGATGAATAGCTATAAGGTTATCTATTATTTTATTGTATGTGTGTTACATGAATAGCTATAATGTTATCTATTATTTTATTGTATGTGTGTTAGATGAATAGCTATAAGGTTATCTATTATTTTATTGTATGTGTGTTACATGAATTGCTATAAGGTTATCTATTATTTTATTGTATGTGTGTTACATTATTAGCTATAAGGTTATCTATTATATTATTGTATGTGTGTTACATGAATAGCTATAAGGTTATCTATTATTTTATTGTATGTGTGTTACATGAATAGCTGTAAGGTATCTATTATTTTATTTTATGTGTTACATGAATAGCTATAAGGTTATCTATTATTTTATTGTATGTGTGTTACATGAATAGCTATAAGGTTATCTATTATTTTATTGTATGTGTGTTACATGAATAGCTATAAGGTTATCTATTATTTTATTGTATGTGTGTTACATGAATTGCTATAAGGTTATCTATTATTTTATTGTATGTGTGTTACATGAATAGCTATAAGGTTATCTATTATTTTATTGTATGTGTGTTACATTAATAGCTATAAGGTTATCTATTATTTTATTGTATGTGTGTTACATGAATAGCTATAAGGTTATCTATTATTTTATTGTATGTGTGTCACATGAATAGCTATAAGGTTATCTATTATTTTATTGTATGTGTGTTACATGAATAGCTGTAAAGTATCTATTATTTTATTTTATGTGTTACATGAATAGCTATAAGGTTATCTATTATTTTATTGTATGTGTGTTACATGAATAGCTATAAGGTTATCTATTATTTTATTGTATGTGTGTTACATGAATAGCTATAAGGTTATCTATTATTTTATTGTATGTGTGTTACATGAATTGCTATAAGGTTATCTATTATTTTATTGTATGTGTGTTACATGAATAGCTATAAGGTTATCTATTATTTTATTGTATGTGTGTTACATTAATAGCTATAAGGTTATCTATTATTTTATTGTATGTGTGTTACATGAATAACTATAAGGTTATCTATTATTTTATTGTATGTGTGTTACATGAATAGCTATAAGGTTATCTAATATTTTATTGTATGTGTGTTACATGAATAGCTATAAGGTTATCTATTATTTTATTGTATGTGTGTTACATGAATAGCTGTAAAGTATCTATTATTTTATTTTATGTGTTACATGAATAGCTATAAGGTTATCTATTATTTTATTGTATGTGTGTTACATGAATAGCTATAAGGTTATCTATTATTTTATTGTATGTGTGTTACATGAATAGCTATAAGGTTATCTATTATTTTATTGTATGTGTGTTACATGAATTGCTATAAGGTTATCTATTATTTTATTGTATGTGTGTTACATGAATAGCTATAAGGTTATCTATTATTTTATTGTATGTGTGTTACATTAATAGCTATAAGGTTATCTATTATTTTATTGTATGTGTGTTACATGAATAACTATAAGGTTATCTATTATTTTATTGTATGTGTGTTACATGAATAGCTATAAGGTTATCTATTATTTTATTGTATGTGTGTTACATGAATAGCTATACAGTTATCTATTATTTTATTGTATGTTTGTTACATGAATAGCTATAAGGTTATCTATTATTTTATTGTATGTGTGTTACATGAATAGCTCTAAGGTATCTATTATTTTATTGTATGTGTGTTACATGAATAACTATAAGGTATCTATTATTTTATTGTATGTGTGTTACATTAATAGCTATAAGGTTATCTATTATTTTATTGTATGTGTGTTACATGAATAGCTATAAGGTTATCTATTATTTTATTGTATGTGTGTTACATGAATAACTATAAGGTATCTATTATTTTATTGTATGTGTGTTACATTAATAGCTATAAGGTTATCTATTATTTTATTGTATGTGTGTTACATTAATAGCTATAAGGTTATCTATTATTTTATTGTATGTGTGTTACATGAATAGCTATAAGGTATCTATTATTTTATTGTATGTGTGTTACATGAATAGCTATAAGGTTATCTATTATTTTATTGTATGTGTGTTACATGAATAGCTATAAGGTTATCTATTATTTTATTGTATGTGTGTTACATTAATAGCTATAAGGTTATCTATTATTTTATTGTATGTGTGTTACATGAATAGCTATAAGGTATCTATTATTTTATTGTATGTGTGTTACATTAATAGCTATAAGGTTATCTGTTATTTTATTGTATGTGTGTTACATGAATAGCTATAAGGTTATCTATTATTTTATTGTATGCGTGTTACATGAATAGCTATAAGGTTATCTATTATTTTATTGTATGTGTGTTACATGAATAGCTATAAGGTTATCTATTATTTTATTGTATGTGTGTTACATTAATAGCTATGAGGTTATCTATTATTTTATTGTATGTGTGTTACATTAATAGCTATGAGGTTATCTATTATTTTATTGTATGTGTGTTACATTAATAGCTATGAGGTTATCTATTATTTTATTGTATGTGTGTTACATTAATAGCTATGAGGTTATCTATTATTTTATTGTATGTGTGTTACATTAATAGCTATGAGGTTATCTATTATTTTATTGTATGTGTGTTACATTAATAGCTATAAGGTTATCTATTATTTTATTGTATGTGTGTTACATTGATAGCTATGAGGTTATCTATTATTTTATTGTATGTGTGTTACATTAATAGCTATAAGGTTATCTATTATTTTATTGTATGTGTGTTACATGAATAGCTATAAGGTTATCTATTATTTTATTGTATGTGTGTTACATGAATTGCTATAAGGTTATCTATTATTTTATTGTATGTGTGTTACATTAATAGCTATAAGGTTATCTATTATTTTATTGTATGTGTGTTACATGAATAGCTATAAGGTTATCTATTATTTTATTGTATATGTGTTACATGAATAACTATAAGGTATCTATTATTTTATTGTATGTGTGTTACATTAATAGCTATAAGGTTATCTATTATTTTATTGTATGTGTGTTACATTAATAGCTATAAGGTTATCTATTATTTTATTGTATGTGTGTTACATGAATAGCTATAAGGTTATCTAATATTTTATTGTATGTGTGTTACATGAATAGCTGTAAGGTATCTATTATTTTATTTTATGTGTTACATGAATAGCTATAAGGTTATCTATTATTTTATTGTATGTGTGTTACATTAATAGCTATAATGTTATCTTTTATTTTATTGTATGTGTGTTAGATGAATAGCTATAAGGTTATCTATTATTTTATTGTATGTGTGTTACATGAATTGCTATAAGGTTATCTATTATTTTATTGTATGTGTGTTACATTATTAGCTATAAGGTTATCTATTATTTTATTGTATGTGTGTTACATGAATAGCTATAAGGTTATCTATTATTTTATTGTATGTGTGTTACATGAATAGCTGTAAGGTATCTATTATTTTATTTTATGTGTTACATGAATAGCTATAAGGTTATCTATTATTTTATTGTATGTGTGTTACATGAATAGCTATAAGGTTATCTATTATTTTATTGTATGTGTGTTACATGAATAGCTATAAGGTTATCTATTATTTTATTGTATGTGTGTTACATGAATTGCTATAAGGTTATCTATTATTTTATTGTATGTGTGTTACATGAATAGCTATAAGGTTATCTATTATTTTATTGTATGTGTGTTACATTAATAGCTATAAGGTTATCTATTATTTTATTGTATGTGTGTTACATTAATAGCTATAAGGTTATCTATTATTTTATTGTATGTGTGTTACATTAATAGCTATAAGGTTATCTATTATTTTATTGTATGTGTGTTACATGAATAGCTATAAGGTTATTTATTATTTTATTGTATGTGTGTTACATGAATTGCTATAAGGTTATCTATTATTTTATTGTATGTGTGTTACATTAATAGCTATAAGGTTATCTATTATTTTATTGTATGTGTGTTACATGAATAGCTATAAGGTTATCTATTATTTTATTGTATGTGTGTTACATGAATTGCGATAAGGTTATCTATTATTTTATTGTATGTGTGTTACATTAATAGCTATAAGGTTATCTATTATTTTATTGTATGTGTGTTACATGAATAGCTATAAGGTTATCTATTATTTTATTGTATGTGTGTTACATGAATAGCTATAAGGTTATCTATTATTTTATTGTATGTGTGTTACATTAATAGCTATGAGGTTATCTATTATTTTATTGTATGTGTGTTACATTAATAGCTATGAGGTTATCTATTATTTTATTGTATGTGTGTTACATGAATAGCTATAAGGTTATCTATTATTTTATTGTATGTGTGTTACATTAATAGCTATAAGGTTATCTATTATTTTATTGTATGTGTGTTACATGAATAGCTATAAGGTATCTATTATTTTATTGTATGTGTGTTACATTAATAGCTATAAGGTTATCTATTATTTTATTGTATGTGTGTTACATGAATAGCTATAAGGTATCTATTATTTTATTGTATGTGTGTTACATGAATAGCTATAAGGTTATCTATTATTTTATTGTATGCATGTTACATGAATAGCTATAAGGTTATCTATTATTTTATTGTATGTGTGTTACATGAATAGCTATAAGGTTATCTATTATTTTATTTTATGTGTGTTACATGAATAGCTATAAGGTATCTATTATTTTATTGTATGTGTGTTACATGAATAGTTATAAGGTATCTATTATTTTATTGTATGTGTGTTACATTAATAGCTATAAGGTATCTATTATCTTATTGTATGTGTGTTACATTAATAGCTATAAGGTATCTATTATTTTATTGTATGTGTGTTACATTAATAGCTATAAGGTATCTATTATCTTATTGTATGTGTGTTACATGAATAGTTATAAGGTATCTATTATTTTATTGTATGTGTGTTACATTAATCCAATAGGGAGCACCATAGCTATAAGGTTATCGTACAATACTAAGGTAAACTCAGGGTCCCCAGCCAAATCTTACTAAACACACATGTTACTGTCTCGCTCTATTTTTGTCGCTTATCACAAATTCAGGGACACTGAGCTGAGCGCAAAAGTAACAAGTGATGAGTGCAAAAGACTGTACAAGGAAGGGGGAATGCTCTGCAGTTCATAAGGCAGAGCTATGGCAGGGAAGGAGTGATAGTCTGCAGAGCAGAACCTTGCACCCCCCCCCTCCACCCACACATCACTAACTATACACAGCCTCAGATTATGGTATGTCCCCTGACCCTGTCTTCATGGCCCAGCATGCACTGCTCTCTCCCACATCACCATACATTTGTATACATTGTAAGCTGTCAAATGTGACAAGGTCAGAGAACCTCTGCCCCCACCCCGAGGGGTGAGACAGGGAGGATAAATATGGGGCTGCAATGCCAAAGAGTTGCACACAGCATCTGCCAGTAAAACAGGTGAGTCTGCAGAGCATTGCACTAATGTGCTGTATGACACCATTACTGATACAGTAACACAGCAGATTACCTACATATAGCTCTGCAGAGCATTACACTAATGTGCTGTATGACACCATTACTGATACAGTAACACAGCAGATTACCTACATATAGCTCTGCAGAGTATTACACTAATGTGCTGTATGACATCATTACTGACACAGTAACACAGCAGAGATTACCTACATATAGCTCTGCAGAGTATTGCACTAATGTGCTGTATGACACCATTACTGACACAGTAATACAGCAGAGATTACCTACATATAGCTCTGCAGAGCATTACACTAATGTGCTGTATGACACCATTACTGACACAGTAACACAGCAGAGATTACCTACATATAGCTCTGCAGAGTATTACACTAATGTGCTGTATGACACCATTACTGACACAGTAACACAGCAGATTACCTACATATAGCTCTGCAGAGCATTACACTAATGTGCTGTATGACACCATTACTGACACAGTAACACAGCAGAGATTACCTACATATAGCTCTGCAGAGCATTACACTAATGTGCTGTATGACACCATTACTGATACAGTAACACAGCAGAGATTACCTACATATAGCTCTGCAGAGCATTACACTAATGTGCTGTATGACACCATTACTGACACAGTAACACAGTAGAGATTACCTACATATAGCTCTGCAGAGTATTACACTAATGTGCTGTATGACACCATTACTGACACAGTAACACAGCAGATTACCTACATATAGCTCTGCAGAGCATTACACTAATGTGCTGTATGACACCATTACTGACACAGTTACACAGCAGAGATTACCTACATATAGCTCTGCAGAGCATTACACTAATGTGCTGTATGACACCATTACTGACACAGTAACACAGCAGAGATTACCTACATATAGCTCTGCAGAGTATTACACTAATGTGCTGTATGACACCATTACTGACACAGTAACACAGCAGAGATTACCTACATATAGCTCTGCAGAGTATTACACTAATGTGCTGTATGACACCATTACTGACACAGTAACACAGCAGATTACCTACATATAGCTCTGCAGAGTATTACACTAATGTGCTGTATGACACCATTACTGACACAGTAACACAGCAGAGATTACCTACATATAGCTCTGCAGAGTATTACACTAATGTGCTGTATGACACCATTACTGACACAGTAACACAGCAGAGATTACCTACATATAGCTCTGCAGAGTATTGCACTAATGTGCTGTATGACATCATTACTGACACAGTAACACAGCAGAGATTACCTACATATAGCTCTGCAGAGTATTACACTAATGTGCTGTATGACACCATTACTGACACAGTAACACAGCAGAGATTACCTACATATAGCTCTGCAGAGTATTACACTAATGTGCTGTATGACACCATTACTGACACAGTAACACAGCAGAGATTACCTACATATAGCTCTGCAGAGTATTACACTAATGTGCTGTATGACACCATTACTGACACAGTAACACAGCAGAGATTACCTACATATAGCTCTGCAGAGTATTACACTAATGTGCTGTATGACACCATTACTGACACAGTAACACAGCAGATTACCTACATATAGCTCTGCAGAGTATTACACTAATGTGCTGTATGACACCATTACTGACACAGTAATACAGCAGAGATTACCTACATATAGCTCTGCAGAGTATTACACTAATGTGCTGTATGACACCATTACTGACACAGTAACACAGCAGAGATTACCTACATATAGCTCTGCAGAGCATTACACTAATGTGCTGTATGACACCATTACTGATACAGTAACACAGCAGAGATTACCTACATATAGCTCTGCAGAGCATTACACTAATGTGCTGTATGACACCATTACTGACACAGTAACACAGCAGAGATTACCTACATATAGCTCTGCAGAGTATTACACTAATGTGCTGTATGACACCATTACTGACACAGTAACACAGCAGAGATTACCTACATATAGCTCTGCAGAGCATTACACTAATGTGCTGTATGACACCATTACTGACACAGTAACACAGCAGAGATTACCTACATATAGCTCTGCAGAGTATTACACGAATGTGCTGTATGACATCATTACTGACACAGTAACACAGCAGAGATTACCTACATATAGCTCTGCAGAGTATTGCACTAATGTGCTGTATGACACCATTACTGACACAGTAACACAGCAGAGATTACCTACATATAGCTCTGCAGAGCATTACACTAATGTGCTGTATGACACCATTACTGACACAGTAACACAGCAGATTACCTACATATAGCTCTGCAGAGTATTACACTAATGTGCTGTATGACACCATTACTGACACAGTAACACAGCAGAGATTACCTACATATAGCTCTGCAGAGTATTACACTAATGTGCTGTATGACACCATTACTGACACAGTAACACAGCAGATTACCTACATATAGCTCTGCAGAGTATTACACTAATGTGCTGTATGACACCATTACTGACACAGTAACACAGCAGATTACCTACATATAGCTCTGCAGAGTATTACACTAATGTGCTGTATGACACCATTACTGACACAGTAACACAGCAGATTACCTACATATAGCTCTGCAGAGTATTACACTAATGTGCTGTATGACACCATTACTGACACAGTAACACAGCAGAGATTACCTACATATAGCTCTGCAGAGCATTACACTAATGTGCTGTATGACACCATTACTGACACAGTAACACAGCAGAGATTACCTACATATAGCTCTGCAGAGTATTGCACTAATGTGCTGTATGACACCATTACTGACACAGTAACACAGCAGATTACCTACATATAGCTCTGCAGAGTATTACACTAATGTGCTGTATGACACCATTACTGACACAGTAACACAGCAGAGATTACCTACATATAGCTCTGCAGAGCATTACACTAATGTGCTGTATGACACCATTACTGACACAGTAACACAGCAGAGATTACCTACATATAGCTCTGCAGAGTATTGCACTAATGTGCTGTATGACACCATTACTGACACAGTAACACAGCAGATTACCTACATATAGCTCTGCAGAGTATTACACTAATGTGCTGTATGACACCATTACTGACACAGTAACACAGCAGAGATTACCTACATATAGCTCTGCAGAGTATTACACTAATGTGCTGTATGACATCATTACTGACACAGTAACACAGCAGAGATTACCTACATATAGCTCTGCAGAGTATTACACTAATGTGCTGTATGACACCATTACTGACACAGTAACACAGCAGAGATTACCTACATATAGCTCTGCAGAGCATTACACTAATGTGCTGTATGACACCATTACTGACACAGTTACACAGCAGATTACCTACATATAGCTCTGCAGAGTATTACACTAATGTGCTGTATGACACCATTACTGACACAGTAACACAGCAGAGATTACCTACATATAGCTCTGCAGAGTATTACACTAATGTGCTGTATGACACCATTACTGACACAGTAACACAGCAGAGATTACCTACATATAGCTCTGCAGAGCATTGCACTAATGTGCTGTATGACACCATTACTGACACAGTAACACAGCAGAGATTACCTACATATAGCTCTGCAGAGTATTGCACTAATGTGCTGTATGACACCATTACTGACACAGTAACACAGCAGAGATTACCTACATATAGCTCTGCAGAGTATTACACTAATGTGCTGTATGACACCATTACTGACACAGTAACACAGCAGATTACCTACATATAGCTCTGCAGAGCATTGCACTAATGTGCTGTATGACACCATTACTGACACAGTAACACAGCAGAGATTACCTACATATAGCTCTGCAGAGTATTGCACTAATGTGCTGTATGACACCATTACTGATACAGTAACACAGCAGATTACCTACATATAGCTCTGCAGAGTATTACACTAATGTGCTGTATGACACCATTACTGACACAGTAACACAGCAGATTACCTACATATAGCTCTGCAGAGTATTACACTAATGTGCTGTATGACACCATTACTGACACAGTAACACAGCAGATTACCTACATATAGCTCTGCAGAGTATTGCACTAATGTGCTGTATGACATCATTACTGACACAGTAACACAGCAGAGATTACCTACATATAGCTCTGCAGAGTATTACACTAATGTGCTGTATGACACCATTACTGACACAGTAACACAGCAGAGATTACCTACATATAGCTCTGCAGAGCATTACACTAATGTGCTGTATGACACCATTACTGACACAGTAACACAGCAGAGATTACCTACATATAGCTCTGCAGAGTATTACACTAATGTGCTGTATGACACCATTACTGACACAGTTACACAGCAGATTACCTACATATAGCTCTGCAGAGTATTACACTAATGTGCTGTATGACACCATTACTGACACAGTAACACAGCAGAGATTACCTACATATAGCTCTGCAGAGTATTACACTAATGTGCTGTATGACACCATTACTGACACAGTTACACAGCAGAGATTACCTACATATAGCTCTGCAGAGCATTACACTAATGTGCTGTATGACACCATTACTGACACAGTAACACAGCAGATTACCTACATATAGCTCTGCAGAGTATTACACTAATGTGCTGTATGACACCATTACTGACACAGTAACACAGCAGAGATTACCTACATATAGCTCTGCAGAGCATTACACTAATGTGCTGTATGACACCATTACTGACACAGTAACACAGCAGAGATTACCTACATATAGCTCTGCAGAGTATTACACTAATGTGCTGTATGACACCATTACTGACACAGTTACACAGCAGATTACCTACATATAGCTCTGCAGAGTATTACACTAATGTGCTGTATGACACCATTACTGACACAGTAACACAGCAGAGATTACCTACATATAGCTCTGCAGAGTATTACACTAATGTGCTGTATGACACCATTACTGACACAGTAACACAGCAGAGATTACCTACATATAGCTCTGCAGAGCATTACACTAATGTGCTGTATGACACCATTACTGACACAGTAACACAGCAGAGATTACCTACATATAGCTCTGCAGAGTATTACACTAATGTGCTGTATGACACCATTACTGACACAGTTACACAGCAGAGATTACCTACATATAGCTCTGCAGAGCATTACACTAATGTGCTGTATGACACCATTACTGACACAGTAACACAGCAGATTACCTACATATAGCTCTGCAGAGTATTACACTAATGTGCTGTATGACACCATTACTGACACAGTAACACAGCAGATTACCTACATATAGCTCTGCAGAGTATTACACTAATGTGCTGTATGACACCATTACTGACACAGTAACACAGCAGAGATTACCTACATATAGCTCTGCAGAGTATTACACTAATGTGCTGTATGACACCATTACTGACACAGTAACACAGCAGAGATTACCTACATATAGCTCTGCAGAGTATTACACTAATGTGCTGTATGACATCATTACTGACACAGTAACACAGCAGAGATTACCTACATATAGCTCTGCAGAGTATTACACTAATGTGCTGTATGACATCATTACTGACACAGTAACACAGCAGAGATTACCTACATATAGCTCTGCAGAGTATTACACTAATGTGCTGTATGACACCATTACTGACACAGTTACACAGCAGATTACCTACATATAGCTCTGCAGAGTATTACACTAATGTGCTGTATGACACCATTACTGACACAGTAACACAGCAGAGATTACCTACATATAGCTCTGCAGAGTATTACACTAATGTGCTGTATGACATCATTACTGACACAGTAACACAGCAGAGATTACCTACATATAGCTCTGCAGAGTATTACACTAATGTGCTGTATGACACCATTACTGACACAGTTACACAGCAGAGATTACCTACATATAGCTCTGCAGAGTATTACACTAATGTGCTGTATGACATCATTACTGACACAGTAACACAGCAGAGATTACCTACATATAGCTCTGCAGAGTATTGCACTAATGTGCTGTATGACACCATTACTGACACAGTAACACAGCAGAGATTACCTACATATAGCTCTGCAGAGCATTACACTAATGTGCTGTATGACACCATTACTGACACAGTAACACAGCAGAGATTACCTACATATAGCTCTGCAGAGTATTACACTAATGTGCTGTATGACACCATTACTGACACAGTAACACAGCAGAGATTACCTACATATAGCTCTGCAGAGCATTACACTAATGTGCTGTATGACACCATTACTGACACAGTAACACAGCAGAGATTACCTACATATAGCTCTGCAGAGTATTACACTAATGTGCTGTATGACACCATTACTGACACAGTTACACAGCAGATTACCTACATATAGCTCTGCAGAGCATTACACTAATGTGCTGTATGACACCATTACTGACACAGTAACACAGCAGAGATTACCTACATATAGCTCTGCAGAGTATTACACTAATGTGCTGTATGACACCATTACTGACACAGTAACACAGCAGATTACCTACATATAGCTCTGCAGAGTATTGCACTAATGTGCTGTATGACACCATTACTGACACAGTTACACAGCAGAGATTACCTAGATATAGCTCTGCAGAGTATTACACTAATGTGCTGTATGACACCATTACTGACACAGTAACACAGCAGAGATTACCTACATATAGCTCTGCAGAGCATTACATCTTTTCTATTACAGCAGCACATAGCTTACCTACATAAAGGACTGTAGGGTACCACTGCCATATCTGCCTGCTAGGTGAGACTCTCATAACTGTCTCTCATAGCTAGTTGACTGTCCCATATATGTGTCTTTGCTTGCTAGATGACTTTCTCAGACGTGTCTATCACTGCCTGCTTGGTGACTCTCTCATATTAGTCTCTCTTAGCTAGTTTACTGTGTCATATACTGTATGTCTGTCTTTGCTTGCTAGATGACTCTTTCAGAACTGTCTCTGCCTGCTTGGTGACTCTCTAATATCTGTCTGTCTCTGCCTACTAGGTAACTGTCTCATACCTTTCTGTCTTTGCCTACTAGGTAACTCTCACATACCTTTCTGTCTTTGCCTATTAGGTAACTGTCTCATACCTTTCTGTCTTTGCCTACTAGGTAACTGTCTCATACCTTTCTGTCTTTGCCTATTAGGTAACTGTCTCATACCTTTCTGTCTTTGGCTACTAGGTAACTGTCTCATACCTTTCTGTCTTTGCCTATTAGGTAACTGTCTCATACCTTTCTGTCTTTGCCTATTAAGTAACTGTCTCATACCTTTCTGTCTCTGCCTACTAGGTAACTGTCTCATACCTTTCTGTCTTTGCCTATTAGGTAACTGTCTCATACCTTTCTGTCTTTGGCTACTAGGTAACTGTCTCATACCTTTCTGCCTTTGCCTATTAGGTAACTGTCTCATACCTTTCTGCCTTTGCCTATTAGGTAACTGTCTCATACGTTTCTGTCTCTGCCTACTAGGTAACTGTCTCATACGTTTCTGTCTCTGCTTACTAGGTAACTGTCTCATACCTTTCTGTTTTTGCATACTAGGTAACTGTCTCATACCTTTCTGTCTTTGTCTACTAGGTAACTGTCTCATACCTTTCTGTCTTTGACTACTAGGTAACTGTCTCATACATTTCTGTCTTTGCCTAATAGGTAACTGTCCCATACCTTTCTGTCTTTGCCTACTAGGTAACTGTCTCATACCTTTCTGTCTTTGCCTATTAGGTAACTGTCTCATACCTTTCTGTCTCTGCCTACTAGGTAACTGTCTCATACCTTTCTGTCTTTGCCTATTAGGTAACTGTCTCATACCTTTCTGTCTCTGGCTACTAGGTAACTATCTCATACCTTTCTGTCTTTGCCTATTAGGTAACTGTCTCATACCTTTCTGTCTCTGCCTACTAGGTAACTGTCTCATACCTTTCTGTCTTTGCCTATTAGGTAACTGTCTCATACCTTTCTGTCTTTGGCTACTAGGTAACTGTCTCATACCTTTCTGTCTTTGCCTATTAGGTAACTGTCTCATACCTTTCTGTCTTTTTAGTTAACTGTCTCATACCTTTCTGTCTCTGCCTACTAGGTAACTGTCTCATACCTTTCTGTCTTTGCCTATTAGGTAACTGTCTCATACCTTTCTGTCTTTGGCTATTAGGTAACTGTCTCATACCTTTCTGTCTTTGCCTATTAGGTAACTGTCTCATACCTTTCTGTCTTTGGCTACTAGTTAACTGTCTAATACCTTTCTGCCTTTGCCTATTAGGTAACTGTCTCATACCTTTCTGTCTCTGCCTACTAGGTAACTGTCTCATTCCTTTCTGTCTTTGCCTATTAGGTAACTGTCTCATACCTTTCTGTCTTTGCCTATTAGGTAACTGTCTCATACCTTTTTGTCTTTGGCTACTAGGTAACTGTCTCATACCTTTCTGTCTTTGCTTGCTAGGGGACTCTTGTATACCATTCTGTTTCTGCCTACTAGGTGATTGTCTCATATCTTTCTTTGCCTACTTGTTTAGTCTCACATACTTATCTGTCTCTGCGTGCAAGACTCTGCTATATCAGCTTGTTTCTGCTTGCTAGGTGACTTTCATATGGGATTGTCTCTGTTAGGGTCTTGCCTTATACCTGCCTGTCTCTGCCTGGAAAGCTTCCCTTCATCATCTTGTTTCTGCCTGCAAGGATCTTCTCTCAAACCTGCCTCCACCCATATGCTACTTCTTGCCCATATGTTTCTTCTTTTGAGGTGCTCTCACATAAAGTATATGTATGTCTCTTCCAAAAAAATACCTCTCTCAAACCTCAAGTCTCCCACTACAAGGTGTTCTCTGTGTCTCCTGTGTATCGCTCTCTCTGGGCTGCAATCTTTGACATCTACATTTACCTTCCTCCTAGGTATCTGTCTCGTGTCCCCAAGATTTTAGTCATGCTCCGTGTCATTGCTCTCCTCGCTGCCCTCTGTGCAGTTACTTATGGTGAGTAACACGAGAACTTACCTGAAGTTACAGTAGTTTCGGTGAGATAGGAATTTATAGTTATATAATGTAATTATTTATCTGCTCCTCACAGGTTGTCCAACAATCATCTCCAAGTCCCAGTGGGGAGGCCGTGCACCCACATGCCGTACTGCAATGGCTACCCCTGTTACATACGTGATCATCCACCACACCGCAGGCGCATCCTGCACCACCCAGTCAGCCTGCATTACTCAAGTCAAGAACATTCAGAACATGCACATGACCACCAACGAATGGTGCGACATTGGATACAGGTGAGATCTTGGGTAATCTAGCTTGAACAAATGGTGTAGATGCCAGTCTCATTGTGTGATAAGTGCAAGCTTACATATGTGTGTCTATACACAGCTTTCTGGTTGGTGAGGATGGAAACATATATGAAGGTCGTGGCTGGACTTCAGTTGGAGCTCATGCCCCAAATTACAACTCAAACTCCATTGGTATCAACATTATTGGAACCTTCACAAGTAAGTCAGGTTAACATAGGGGGCTTAACTGATTGCACAAGTATGGTTGTCTATTAACATTTCAAACTCCTATACTATTATTGTGCTAATCTAAACACAGATCTTCAGTATTGAGTAATAAAATACATGGCCTTCTTTACTGTAAACAAGAATCATGAAGCACCTGAAGTATTTCACTGGAAACAGTATAAACTCATGAAGTAACTGAAGTTCTGCTATAGTCTCAGTATAAACCCATAAAGTAACTGAAGTTCTTCATTAGTCTCAGTATAAACTCATAAAGTAACTGAAGTTCTTCATTAGTCTCAGTATAAACTCATAAAGTAACTGAAGTTCTTCATTAGTCTCAGTATAAACTCATAAAGTAACTGAAGTTCTTCATTAGTCCCAGTATAAACTCATAAAGTAACTGAAGTTCTTCATTAGTCTCAGTATAAACTCATAAAGTAACTGAAGTCCTTCATTAGTCTCAGTATAAATTCATACAGTAACTGAAGTTCTTCATTAGTCCCAGTATAAACTCATGAAATACCCAAATGTTCCCTCATTAGTCTCAGTATAAACTCATAAAGTAATTGAAGTTCTTCATTAGTCTCAGTATAAACTCATAAAGTAACTGAAGTTCTTCATTAGTCTCAGTATAAACTCATAAAGTAACTGAAGTTCTTCATTAGTCTCAGTATAAACTCATAAAGTAACTGATGTTCTTCATTAGTCTCAGTATAAACTCATAAAGTAACTGATGTTCTTCATTAGTCTCAGTATAAACTCATAAAGTAACTGAAGTTCTTCATTAGTCTCAGTATAAACTCATAAAGTAACTGAAGTTCTTCATTAGTCTCAGTATAAACTCATAAAGTAACTGAAATTCTTCTATAGTCCCAGTATAAACCCATAAAGTATCTGACGTTCTTCATTAGTCTCAGTATAAACTCATAAAGTAACTGAAGTTCTTCATTAGTCCCAGTATAAACTCATAAAGTAACTGATGTTCTTCATTAGTCCCAGTATAAACTCATAAAGTAACTGAAGTTCTTTATTAGTCTCAGTATAAACTCATAAAGTAACTGAAGCTCTTCATTAGTCTCAGTATAAAATCATAAAGTAACTGAAGTTCTTCATTAGTCTCAGTATAAACTCATAAAGTAACTAAAGTTCTTCATTAGTCTCAGTGTAAACTCATAAAGTAACTGATGTTCTTCATTAGTCTCAGTATAAACTCATAAAGTAACTGAAGTTCCTCATTAGTCTCAGTATAAACTCATAAAGTAACTGATGTTCTTCATTAGTCCCAGTATAAACTCATAAAGTAACTGACGTTCTTTATTAGTCTCAGTATAAACTCATAAAGTAACTGACGTTCTTCATTAGTCTCAGTATAAAACCATTAAATAACTGATGTTCTTTATTAGTCTCAGTATAAACCCATAAAGTAACTGATGTTCTTCATTAGTCTCAGTATAAACACATAAAGTAACTGAAGTTCTTCATTAGTCCCAGTATAAACCCATCACGTAACTGACGTTCTTCATTAGTCTCAGTATAAACTCATAAAGTAACTGAAGTTCTTCATTAGTCCCAGTATAAACTCATGAAATACCCAAATGTTCCTTCATTAGTCTCAGTTTAAACTCATAAAGTAACTGAAGTTCTTCATTGGTCTCAGTATAAACTCATAAAGTAACTGAAGTTCTTCATTAGTCTCAGTATAAACTCATAAAGTAACTGATGTTCTTCATTAGTCCCAGTATAAACTCATAAAGTAACTGACGTTCTTTATTAGTCTCAGTATAAACTCATAAAGTAACTGACGTTCTTCATTAGTCTCAGTATAAACCCATTAAATAACTGATGTTCTTTATTAGTCTCAGTATAAACCCATAAAGTAACTGATGTTCTTCATTAGTCTCAGTATAAACACATAAAGTAACTGAAGTTCTTCATTAGTCCCAGTATAAACCCATCAAGTAACTGACGTTCTTCATTAGTCTCAGTATAAACTCATAAAGTAACTGAAGTTCTTCATTAGTCCCAGTATAAACTCATGAAATACCCAAATGTTCCTTCATTAGTCTCAGTTTAAACTCATAAAGTAACTGAAGTTCTTCATTGGTCTCAGTATAAACTCATAAAGTAACTGAAGTTCTTCATTAGTCTCAGTATAAACTCATAAAGTAACTGATGTTCTTCATTAGTCCCAGTATAAACTCATAAAGTAACTGAAGTTCTTTATTAGTCTCAGTATAAACTCATAAAGTAACTGAAGTTCTTCATTAGTCTCAGTATAAACTCATAAAGTAATTGAAGTTCTTCATTATTCCCAGTATAAACTCATAAAGTAACTGACGTTCTTTATTAGTCTCAGTATAAACTCATAAAGTAACTGACGTTCTTCATTAGTCTCAGTATAAACCCAAAAAGTAACTGATGTTCTTCATTAGTCTCAGTATAAACCCATAAAGTAACTGATGTTCTTCATTAGTCTCAGTATAAACACATAAAGTAACTGAAGTTCTTCATTAGTCCCAGTATAAACCCATAAAGTAACTGACGTTCTTCATTAGTCTCAGTATAACTCATACAGTAACTGAAGTTTTTCATTAGTCTCAGTATAAACTCTTAAAGTAACTGAAGTTCTTCATTAGTCTCAGTATAAACTCATAAAGTAACTGAAGTTCTTCATTAGTCTCAGTATAAACTCATAAAGTAACTGAAATCCTTCATTAGTCTCAGTATAAACTCATAAAGTAACTGAAGTTCTTCTATAGTCCCAGTATAAACTCATAAAGTAACTGACGTTCTTCATTACTCTCAGTATAAACTCATACAGTAACTGACGTTCTTCATTAGTCTCAGTATAAACCCATAAAGTAACTGATGTTCTTCATTAGTCTCAGTATAAACACATAAAGTAACTGAAGTTCTTCATTAGTCTCAATATAAACTTATAAAGTAACTGAAGTTCTTCATTAGTCTCAGTATAAACTCATAAAGTAACTGAAGATCTTCATTAGTCTCAGTATAAAATCATAAAGTAACTGAAGTTCTTCATTAGTCTCAGTATAAACTCATAAAGTAACTGAAGTTCTTCATTAGTCTCAGTATAAACTCATAAAGTAACTGAAGTTCCTCATTAGTCTCAGTATGAACTAATAAAGTAACTGAAGTTCTTCATTAGTCTCAGTATAAACTCATAAAGTAACTGAAGTTCTTCATTAGTCTCAGTATAAACTCATAAAGTAACTGATGTTCTTCCTTAGTCTCAGTATAAACTCATAAAGTAACTGAAGTCCTTCATTAGTCTCAGTATAAACTCATAAAGTAACTGAAGTTCTTCTATAGTCCCAGTATAAACCTATAAAGTAACTGACGTTCTTCATTAGTCTCAGTATAAACTCATACAGTAACTGACGTTCTTCATTAGTCTCAGTATAAACCCATAAAGTAACTGATGTTCTTCATTAGTCTCAGTATAAACACATAAAGTAACTGAAGTTCTTCATTAGTCTCAGTATAAACTCATAAAGTAACTGAAGTCCTTCATTAGTCTCAGTATAAACTCATACAGTAACTGAAGTTCTTCATTAGTCTCAGTATAAACTCATGAAGTAACTGAAGTTCTTCATTAGTCTCAGTATAAACTCATGAAATACCCAAATGTTCCTTCATTAGTCTCAGTATAAACTCATAAAGTAACTGAAGTTCTTCATTAGTCTGAGTATAAACTCATAAAGTAACTGAAGTTATTCATTAGTCCCAGTATAAACTCATGAAATACCCAAATGTTCCTTCATTAGTCTCAGTATAAACTCATAAAGTAACTGAAGTTCTTCATTAGTCTTAGTATAAACACATAAAGTAACTGAAGTTCTTCATTAGTCTCAGTATAAACTCATAAAGTAACTGATGTTCTTCATTAGTCTCAGTATAAACTCATAAAGTAACTGAAGTTTTCATTAGTCTCAGTATAAACTCATAAAGTAACTGAAGTTCTTCATTAGTCTCAGTATAAACTCATAAAGTAACTGAAGTTCTTCATTAGTCTCAGTATAAACTCATAAAGTAACTGATGTTCTTCATTAGTCTCAGTATAAACTCATAAAGTAACTGAAGTTATTCATTAGTCTCAGTATAAACTCATAAAGTAACTGAAATTCTTCTATAGTCCCAGTATAAACCCATAAAGTAACTGACGTTCTTCATTAGTCTCATTATAAACTCATAAAGTAACTGATGTTCTTCATTAGTCCCAGTATAAACTCATAAATTAACTGAAGTTCTTTATTAGTCTCAGTATAAATTCATAAAGTAACTGAAGTTCTTCATTAGTCTCAGTATAAACTCATAAAGTAACTGAAGTTCTTCATTAGTCCCAGTATAAACTCATGAAATACCCAAATGTTCCTTCATTAGTCTCAGTATAAACTCATAAAGTAACTGAAGTTCTTCATTAGTCTCAGTATAAACTCATAAAGTAACTGAAGTTCTTCATTAGTCTCAGTATAAACTCATAAAGTAACTGATGTTCTTCATTAGTCTCAGTATAAACTCATAAAGTAACTGAAGTTCTTCATTAGTCTCAGTATAAACTCATAAAGTAACTGAAGTTCTTCATTAGTCTCAGTATAAACTCATAAAGTAACTGAAGTTCTTCATTAGTCTCAGTATAAACTCATAAAGTAACTGATGTTCTTCATTAGTCTCAGTATAAACTCATAAAGTAACTGAAGTTCTTCATTAGTCTCAGTATAAACTCATAAAGTAACTGAAGTTCTTCTATAGTCCCAGTATAAACTCATAAAGTAACTGACGTTCTTCATTACTCTCAGTATAAACTCATACAGTAACTGACGTTCTTCATTAGTCTCAGTATAAACCCATAAAGTAACTGATGTTCTTCATTAGTCTCAGTATAAACACATAAAGTAACTGAAGTTCTTCATTAGTCTCAATATAAACTTATAAAGTAACTGAAGTTCTTCATTAGTCTCAGTATAAACTCATAAAGTAACTGAAGATCTTCATTAGTCTCAGTATAAAATCATAAAGTAACTGAAGTTCTTCATTAGTCTCAGTATAAACTCATAAAGTAACTGAAGTTCTTCATTAGTCCCAGTATAAACTCATGAAATACCCAAATGTTCCTTCATTAGTCTCAGTATAAACTCATAAAGTAACTGAAGTTCTTCATTAGTCTCAGTATAAACTCATAAAGTAACTGAAGTTCTTCTATAGTCCCAGTATAAACTCATAAAGTAACTGACGTTCTTCATTACTCTCAGTATAAACTCATACAGTAACTGACGTTCTTCATTAGTCTCAGTATAAACCCATAAAGTAACTGATGTTCTTCATTAGTCTCAGTATAAACACATAAAGTAACTGAAGTTCTTCATTAGTCTCAATATAAACTTATAAAGTAACTGAAGTTCTTCATTAGTCTCAGTATAAACTCATAAAGTAACTGAAGATCTTCATTAGTCTCAGTATAAAATCATAAAGTAACTGAAGTTCTTCATTAGTCTCAGTATAAACTCATAAAGTAACTGAAGTTCTTCATTAGTCTCAGTATAAACTCATAAAGTAACTGAAGTTCCTCATTAGTCTCAGTATGAACTAATAAAGTAACTGAAGTTCTTCATTAGTCTCAGTATAAACTCATAAAGTAACTGAAGTTCTTCATTAGTCTCAGTATAAACTCATAAAGTAACTGATGTTCTTCATTAGTCTCAGTATAAACTCATAAAGTAACTGAAGTCCTTCATTAGTCTCAGTATAAACTCATAAAGTAACTGAAGTTCTTCTATAGTCCCAGTATAAACCTATAAAGTAACTGACGTTCTTCATTAGTCTCAGTATAAACTCATACAGTAACTGACGTTCTTCATTAGTCTCAGTATAAACCCATAAAGTAACTGATGTTCTTCATTAGTCTCAGTATAAACACATAAAGTAACTGAAGTTCTTCATTAGTCTCAGTATAAACTCATAAAGTAACTGAAGTCCTTCATTAGTCTCAGTATAAACTCATACAGTAACTGAAGTTCTTCATTAGTCTCAGTATAAACTCATGAAGTAACTGAAGTTCTTCATTAGTCTCAGTATAAACTCATGAAATACCCAAATGTTCCTTCATTAGTCTCAGTATAAACTCATAAAGTAACTGAAGTTCTTCATTAGTCTGAGTATAAACTCATAAAGTAACTGAAGTTATTCATTAGTCCCAGTATAAACTCATGAAATACCCAAATGTTCCTTCATTAGTCTCAGTATAAACTCATAAAGTAACTGAAGTTCTTCATTAGTCTTAGTATAAACACATAAAGTAACTGAAGTTCTTCATTAGTCTCAGTATAAACTCATAAAGTAACTGATGTTCTTCATTAGTCTCAGTATAAACTCATAAAGTAACTGAAGTTTTCATTAGTCTCAGTATAAACTCATAAAGTAACTGAAGTTCTTCATTAGTCTCAGTATAAACTCATAAAGTAACTGAAGTTCTTCATTAGTCTCAGTATAAACTCATAAAGTAACTGATGTTCTTCATTAGTCTCAGTATAAACTCATAAAGTAACTGAAGTCATTCATTAGTCTCAGTATAAACTCATAAAGTAACTGAAATTCTTCTATAGTCCCAGTATAAACCCATAAAGTAACTGACGTTCTTCATTAGTCTCATTATAAACTCATAAAGTAACTGATGTTCTTCATTAGTCCCAGTATAAACTCATAAATTAACTGAAGTTCTTTATTAGTCTCAGTATAAATTCATAAAGTAACTGAAGTTCTTCATTAGTCTCAGTATAAACTCATAAAGTAACTGAAGTTCTTCATTAGTCCCAGTATAAACTCATGAAATACCCAAATGTTCCTTCATTAGTCTCAGTATAAACTCATAAAGTAACTGAAGTTCTTCATTAGTCTCAGTATAAACTCATAAAGTAACTGAAGTTCTTCATTAGTCTCAGTATAAACTCATAAAGTAACTGATGTTCTTCATTAGTCTCAGTATAAACTCATAAAGTAACTGAAGTTCTTCATTAGTCTCAGTATAAACTCATAAAGTAACTGAAGTTCTTCATTAGTCTCAGTATAAACTCATAAAGTAACTGAAGTTCTTCATTAGTCTCAGTATAAACTCATAAAGTAACTGATGTTCTTCATTAGTCTCAGTATAAACTCATAAAGTAACTGAAATTCTTCTATAGTCCCAGTATAAACCCATAAAGTAACTGACGTTCTTCATTAGTGTTATTATAAACTCATAAAGTAACTGATGTTCTTCATTAGTCCCAGTATAAACTCATAAAGTAACTGAACTTCTTTATTAGTCTCAGTATAAATTCATAAAGTAACTGAAGTTCTTCATTAGTCTCAGTATAAACTCATAAAGTAACTGAAGTTTTTCATTAGTCCCAGTATAAACTCATGAAATACCCAAATGTTCCTTCATTAGTCTCAGTATAAACTCATACAGTAACTGACATTCTTCATTAGTCTCAGTATAAACCCATAAAGTAACTGATGTTCTTCATTAGTCTCAGTATAAACACATAAAGTAGCTGAAGTTCTTCATTAGTCTCAGTATAAACTTATAAAGTAACTGAAGTTCTTCATTAGTCTCAGTATAAACTCATAAAGTAACTGAAGTTCTTCATTAGTCTCAGTATAAACTCATAAAGTAACTGATGTTCTTCATTAGTCTCAGTATAAACTCATAAAGTAACTGAAGTTCTTCATTAGTCTCAGTATAAACTCATGAAGTAACTGAAGTTCTTCATTAGTCTCAGTATAAACTCATGAAATACCCAAATGTTCCTTCATTAGTCTCAGTATAAACTCATAAAGTAACTGAAGTTCTTCATTAGTCTGAGTATAAACTCATAAAGTAACTGAAGTTATTCATTAGTCCCAGTATAAACTCATGAAATACCCAAATGTTCCTTCATTAGTCTCAGTATAAACTCATAAAGTAACTGAAGTTCTTCATTAGTCTTAGTATAAACACATAAAGTAACTGAAGTTCTTCATTAGTCTCAGTATAAACTCATAAAGTAACTGATGTTCTTCATTAGTCTCAGTATAAACTCATAAAGTAACTGAAGTTTTCATTAGTCTCAGTATAAACTCATAAAGTAACTGAAGTTCTTCATTAGTCTCAGTATAAACTCATAAAGTAACTGAAGTTCTTCATTAGTCTCAGTATAAACTCATAAAGTAACTGATGTTCTTCATTAGTCTCAGTATAAACTCATAAAGTAACTGAAGTTATTCATTAGTCTCAGTATAAACTCATAAAGTAACTGAAATTATTCTATAGTCCCAGTATAAACCCATAAAGTAACTGACGTTCTTCATTAGTCTCATTATAAACTCATAAAGTAACTGATGTTCTTCATTAGTCCCAGTATAAACTCATAAATTAACTGAAGTTCTTTATTAGTCTCAGTATAAATTCATAAAGTAACTGAAGTTCTTCATTAGTCTCAGTATAAACTCATAAAGTAACTGAAGTTCTTCATTAGTCCCAGTATAAACTCATGAAATACCCAAATGTTCCTTCATTAGTCTCAGTATAAACTCATAAAGTAACTGAAGTTCTTCATTAGTCTCAGTATAAACTCATAAAGTAACTGAAGTTCTTCATTAGTCTCAGTATAAACTCATAAAGTAACTGATGTTCTTCATTAGTCTCAGTATAAACTCATAAAGTAACTGAAGTTCTTCATTAGTCTCAGTATAAACTCATAAAGTAACTGAAGTTCTTCATTAGTCTCAGTATAAACTCATAAAGTAACTGAAGTTCTTCATTAGTCTCAGTATAAACTCATAAAGTAACTGAAGTTCTTCATTAGTCTCAGTATAAACTCATAAAGTAACTGATGTTCTTCATTAGTCTCAGTATAAACTCATAAAGTAACTGAAGTTATTCATTAGTCTCAGTATAAACTCATAAAGTAACTGAAATTCTTCTATAGTCCCAGTATAAACCCATAAAGTAACTGACGTTCTTCATTAGTGTTATTATAAACTCATAAAGTAACTGATGTTCTTCATTAGTCCCAGTATAAACTCATAAAGTAACTGAACTTCTTTATTAGTCTCAGTATAAATTCATAAAGTAACTGAAGTTCTTCATTAGTCTCAGTATAAACTCATAAAGTAACTGAAGTTTTTCATTAGTCCCAGTATAAACTCATGAAATACCCAAATGTTCCTTCATTAGTCTCAGTATAAACTCATACAGTAACTGACATTCTTCATTAGTCTCAGTATAAACCCATAAAGTAACTGATGTTCTTCATTAGTCTCAGTATAAACACATAAAGTAACTGAAGTTCTTCATTAGTCTCAGTATAAACTTATAAAGTAACTGAAGTTCTTCATTAGTCTCAGTATAAACTCATAAAGTAACTGAAGTTCTTCATTAGTCTCAGTATAAACTCATAAAGTAACTGAAGTTCTTCATTAGTCTCAGTATAAACTCATAAAGTAACTGATGTTCTTCATTAGTCTCAGTATAAACTCATAAAGTAACTGAAGTTCTTCATTAGTCTCAGTATAAACTCATAAAGTAACTGAAGTTCTTCATTAGTCTCAGTATAAACTCATAAAGTAACTGAAGTTCTTCATTAGTCTCAGTATAAACTCATAAAGTAACTGAAGTTCTTCATTAGTCTCAGTATAAACTCATAAAGTAACTGATGTTCTTCATTAGTCTCAGTATAAACTCATAAAGTAACTGAAGTTATTCATTAGTCTCAGTATAAACTCATAAAGTAACTGAAATTCTTCTATAGTCCCAGTATAAACCCATAAAGTAACTGACGTTCTTCATTAGTGTTATTATAAACTCATAAAGTAACTGATGTTCTTCATTAGTCCCAGTATAAACTCATAAAGTAACTGAACTTCTTTATTAGTCTCAGTATAAATTCATAAAGTAACTGAAGTTCTTCATTAGTCTCAGTATAAACTCATAAAGTAACTGAAGTTTTTCATTAGTCCCAGTATAAACTCATGAAATACCCAAATGTTCCTTCATTAGTCTCAGTATAAACTCATACAGTAACTGACATTCTTCATTAGTCTCAGTATAAACCCATAAAGTAACTGATGTTCTTCATTAGTCTCAGTATAAACACATAAAGTAACTGAAGTTCTTCATTAGTCTCAGTATAAACTTATAAAGTAACTGAAGTTCTTCATTAGTCTCATTATAAACTCATAAAGTAACTGAAGTTCTTCATTAGTCTCAGTATAAACTCATAAAGTAACTGATGTTCTTCATTAGTCTCAGTATAAACTCATAAAGTAACTGAAGTTCTTCATTAGTCTCAGTATAAACTCATAAAGTAACTGAAGTCCTTCATTAGTCTCAGTATAAACTCATAAAGTAACTGAAGTTCTTCTATAGTCCCAGTATAAACCCATAAAGTAACTGACGTTCTTCATTAGTCTCAGTATAAACTCATACAGTAACTGACGTTCTTCATTAGTCTCAGTATAAACCCATAAAGTAACTGATGTTCTTCATTAGTTCAAGTATAAACACATAAAGTAACTGAAGTTCTTCATTAGTCTCAGTATAAACTTATAAAGTAACTGAAGTTCTTCATTAGTCTTAGTATAAACTCATAAAGTAACTATACTGGGACTAATGAAGAACATCAGTTACTTTATGAGTTTATACTGAGACTAATGAAGAACTTCAGTTACTTTATGAGTTTATACTGGGACTAATGGAGAACATCAAACTCATAAAGTAACTGAAGTTCTTCATTAGTCTCAGTATAAACTCATAAAGTAACTAAAGTTCTTCATTAGTCTCAGTATAAAATCATAAAGTAACTGAAGTTCTTCATTAGTCTCAGTATAAAATCGTAAAGTAACTGAAGTTCTTCATTAGTCTCAGTATAAACTCATAAAGTAACTGAAGTTCTTCATTAGTCTCAGTATAAAATCGTAAAGTAACTGAAGTTCTTCATTAGTCTCAGTATAAAATCATAAAGTAACTGAAGTTCTTCATTAGTCTCAGTATAAACTCATTAAGTAACTGAAGTTCTTCATTAGTCTCAGTATAAACTCATACAGTAACTGAAGTTCTTCATTAGTCTCAGTATAAACTCATAAAGTAACTGAAGTTCTTCATTAGTCTCAGTATAAACTCATAAAGTAACTGAAGGCTTCATTAGTCTCAGTATAAACTCATAAAGTAACTGAAGGCTTCATTAGTCACAGTATAAACTCATAAAGTAACTGAAGGCTTCATTAGTCTCAGTATAAACACATAAAGTAACTGAAGTTCTTCTTTAGTCTCAGTATAAACTTATAAAGTAACTGAAGTTCTTCATTAGTCTCAGTATAAACTCATAAAGTAACTGAAGTTCTTCATTAGTCTCAGTATAAACTCATAAAGTAACTGATGTTCTTCATTAGTCTCAGTATAAACTCATAAAGTAACTGAAGGTTCATTAGTCTCAGTATAAACTCATAAAGTAACTGAAGGCTTCATTAGTCACAGTATAAACTCATAAAGTAACTGAAGGCTTCATTAGTCTCAGTATAAACACATAAAGTAACTGAAGTTCTTCATTAGTCTCAGTATAAACTCATAAAGTAACTGAAGTTCTTCTATAATCCCAGTATAAACCCATAAAGTAACTGACGTTCTTCATTAGTCTCAGTATAAACTCATACAGTAACTGACGTTCTTCATTAGTCTCAGTATAAACCCATAAAGTAACTGATGTTCTTCATTAGTCTCAGTATAAACACATAAAGTAATTTAAGTTCTTCATTAGTCTCAGTATAAACTTATAAAGTAACTGAAGTTCTTCATTAGTCTCAGTATAAACTCATAAAGTAACTATACTGGGACTAATGAAGAACATCAGTTACTTTATGAGTTTATACTGAGACTAATGAAGAACTTCAGTTACTTTATGAGTTTATACTGGGACTAATGGAGAACATCAAACTCAGTATAAACTCATAAAGTAACTGAAGTTCTTCATTAGTCTCAGTATACTTAGTCTCAGTATAAAATCGTAAAGTAACTGAAGTTCTTCATTAGTCTCAGTATAAACTCATAAAGTAACTGAAGGCTTCATTAGTCTCAGTATAAACTCATAAAGTAACTGAATGCTTCATTAGTCTCAGTATAAACTCATAAAGTAACTGAAGGCTTCATTAGTCTCAGTATAAACTTATAAAGTAACTGATGTTCTTCATTAGTCCCAGTATAAACTCATAAAGTAACTGAAGTTCTTCATTAGTCCCAGTATAAACTCATAAAGTAACTGAAGTTGTTCATTAGTCTCAGTATAAACTCATTAAGTAGCTGAAGTTCTTCATTAGTCTCAGTATAAACTTATTAAGTAACTGAAGTTCTTCATTGTTCACACAATAGAGTCAAGTACCCAAATTTATTTGTTGGATGGATGGATTCCAGTATTAATTGATTAAGTACCTGAAGTTCTTTTTTAGCCTCGGTATAGAGACACAGGATACCTGAAATTCTTCATTGATCAATGCACAGAGTGAAAAGGCATATCATATATCAATTCTATATCACAGCCTCAGTATATTATAATAAAGTTCTCAGTATAGATTCATAAAGTACTTAAAGTTTTTGTCATAAGATTTGTGATTTAGTTCTATTTGTGAAATTCTTCATTGACATGAGCATAAGTTCATGAGGTTATTCATAGTCCCAATAGGTATCCCTGAAGTTCTTCATTGGTTCAGCATACATTCATAAGGAATTTCACAACCCCAATGTTGCAATATTGACTCACAAGTAGCTTTATTCTCTAAACGTTTCATTGGTTAGCACAGGTTCACCAAGTACATCATTCTGCTAGTACTTATCTCAAAAACTACATTAGTCTAAAAGTACGGTATGGCTCCAGTATTTATCCTTGAAGTTCTTCATTGGTTCAGTCTAGTTTTATGGCAAATCTCATGTCCCCTGTACTTTTCCTTAAAGTTCTTCATTGGTTCAGTCTAGATTTATGGCAAATCTCATGTCCCCTGTACTTTTCCTTAAAGTTCTTTATTGGTTCAGTCTAGTTTTATGGCAAATCTCATGTCCCCTGTACTTTTCCTTGAAGTTCTTCATTGGTTCAGTCTAGATTTATGGCAAATCTCATGTCCCCTGTACTTTTCCTTAAAGTTCTTTATTGGTTCAGTCTAGATCCACAGGGTTTAAACTCCTATGCCATCTGGTTTGATGTTAAAGGCCATTATAGTTTGCACACAGTTAAATGATATAGAATTGGCAACCTGAATAAAGCCATAGGGGCCAATTTACTATGCAGCGTTTGCTGCAGTTTCCGATGAGCCTTCAGGTTTGCCGGAAACTTAAGTTAAGAAGCAGCGGTCCTAAGAACGCTGCTCTTTAACTCGTCCACTACCTCTGAAGTGGCGGACAGCAATTATCCCGAGCAGATACGATCGCCAAATGGACGCGAATGTGCAGGGGGCAGCATTGCACAAGCATTTCACTAAAAAATGCTGTCTGCATTTATCGATGTGTGGCGGACATGATCCACCCTGTACATTCATAAATCGGCCCCATAGTGTGCTTCAATTAGATGATCTCTCATGGTATAAACTAGAGAAGTGACCAGGTGAGACGGTTACTGATAGTGATGTTGGCAGCTAATACTTTTGCAGTGACCAGGTGAGACGGTTACTGATAGTGATGTTGGCAGCTAATACTTTTGCAGTGACCAGTGTCCTCATCTTGTATTTATCTTCTTCTTTAAGGCCGTAACCCCAACGCTGCAGCCCAGAACGCAGCCAAAGCCCTGATCAGCTGTGGAGTCACCAAGGGCTACATCAAGTCTGCCTACATCCTGAAGGGACACCGTAATGTCACCGCCACTGAATGTCCTGGCAACACCTTCTACAACACAATTAAAACCTGGCCTCGCTTCCAGGCCTAAGCCCCCCACATCTCAGATCTGCACGGCATGATCATAAAGAGTCAAGAATTACCTACGCCTGCCCCGTGCCGGGCACTAATGTACAATCTTTACATGTGAATAAACAATGGAAAACCTCAGCTCTTGTGTGGTTTGTGACCAGTAAATGTGTTTATCAAGTACATGATATATACAAATAGCCAGGTGCCTACACAATTTGTCCAGCTAGGTCTGTGCCTAGAGCATTTTGAGGGGTAGTTTATGATGCATTTCTGCTTCTATTTATTATAATTGTATTATAATTGGGGAAAAGACCTCACATAGCGTGTCACACTAACATAATGTGATCTGGGGAACAGACACCGCATAGCGTGTCACACTGTCACATAGTGTGATATTGAGAACAGACCTCACATAGCATGTCACACTGTCACATAGTGTGATCTGGGGAACAGACCTCACATAGCGTGTCACACTGTTACATAAAGTGATCTGGGGAACAGACCTCACATAGCGTGTCACACTAACATAATGTGATCTGGTGAACAGACACCGCATAGTGTGTCACACTGTCACATAGTGTGATATTGAGAACAGACCTCACATAGCGTGTCACACTGTCACATAGTGTGATCTGGGGAACAGACCTCACATATTGTGTCACACTGTCACATAGTGTGATCTGGGGAACAGACCTCACATAGCGTGTCACACTCTCACATAAAATGATCTGGGGAACAGACCTCACATAGCGTGTCACACTGTCACATAAAGTGATCTGGGGAATAGACCTCACATAGCGTGTCACACTGTCACATAGTGTGATATGGGGAACAGACCTCACATAGCGTGTCACACTGTCACATAAAGTGATCTGGGGAACAGACCTCACATAGTGTGTCACACTGTTGCATAGTGTGATCTGGGGAACAGACCTCACATAGCGTGTCACACTGTCACATAAAGTGATCTGGGGAATAGACCTCACATAGCGTGTCACACTGTCACATAGTGTGATATGGGGAACAGACCTCACATAGCGTGTCACACTGTCACATAAAGTGATCTGGGGAACAGACCTCACATAGTGTGTCACACTGTCACATAAAGTGATCTGGGGAACAGACCTCACATAGTGTGTCCCACTGTCACATAAAGTGGTCCCACTGTCACATAAAGTGATCTGGGGAACAGACCTCACATAGTGTGTCACACTGTTGCATAGTGTGATCTGGGGAACAGACCTCACATAGCGTGTCACACTGTCACATAAAGTGATCTGGGGAACAGACATTGCATAGTGTGTCACACTGTAACATAATGTGATATGGGGAATAGACCTCACATAGCGTGTCACACTGTAACATAATGTGATCTGGGGAACAGACCTCACATAGCGTGTCACACTGTAACATAATGTGATCTGGGGAATAGACCTCACATAGCGTGTCACACTGTCACATAGTATAATCTAGGGAAAAGACCTTACATACGGCTAGATTACGAGTTTTGCATTATGAGTAAAAAAGCAGCGTTATGGGTTATAACGCTGCTTTTTTACTACCGCTGCTATTACGAGTCTTGTAGGTACAGCTGTCCCGCACACTTTTTTGGCCGTACCGCCAATTAATTTACGCAATTTGCGTAAAGTCTTTTTTCAATGGGACTTTCATAGCGCCGGTATTACAAGCTTTTTTTTTTTTACATAGTGTTATCTGGGGAACAGACCTAACATAGCGTGTCAAACTGTCACATAGTATAATCTGGGGAACATACCTCACATAGCGTGTCACACTGTAACATAATGTGATCTGGGGAACAGACACTGCATAGTGAGTCACACAGTGTGATCTAGGGAACAGACCTCACATAGCGTGTCACACTGTCACATAGTGTGATCTGGGGAACAGACCTCGCATAGCGTGTCACACTGTCACATAAAGTGATCTGGGGAACAGACCTCACATAGCGTGTCACACTGTCACATAGTGTGATCTGGGGAACAGACCTCGCATAGCGTGTCACACTGTCACATAAAGTGATCTGGGGAACAGACCTCACATAGCGTGTCACACTGTCACATAAAGTGATCTGGGGAACAGACCTCACATAGCGTGTCACACTCACTGTCACATAAATTGATCTGGGGAACAGACCTCATATAGTGTGTCAAACTGTCACATAGTATAATCTGGGGAACAGATCTTACATAGTGTGTCACACTAACATAGATCTGGGGAACAGACACCGCATTGTGAGTCACACTGTTACATAGTGTGATCTGGGAAACAGACCTCACATAGCGTGTCACACTGTCACATAAAGTGATCTGGGGAACAGACCTCACATAGCGTGTCACACTGTCACATAAAGTGATCTGGGGAAGAGACCTCACATAGCGTGTCAAACTGTCACATAGTATAATCTGGGGAACAGACCTCATATAGTGTGTCACACTGTAACATAATGTGATCTGGGGAATAGACCTCACATAGCGTGTCAAATTGTCACATAGTATAATCTGGGGAACAGACCTCATATAGTGTGTCACACTGTAACATAATGTGATCTGGGAAACAGACCTCACATAGCGTGTCACACTGTCACATAAACTGATCTGGGGAAAAGACCTCACATAGCGTGTCAAACTGTCACAGTATAACCTGGGGAACAGACCTCACATAGTGAGTCACACTGTAACATAATGTGATCTGGGAAACAGACCTCACATAGTGTGTCACACTATCACATAAAGTGATCTGGGAAACAGACCTCACATAGTGTGTCACACTGTCACATAAAGTGATCTGGGAAACAGACCTCACATAGCGTGTCACACTGTCACATAAAGTGATCTGGGAAACAGACCTCACATAGCATGTCACCAGGACCGTCTTTAACACAGGGCAAAAGGGGCAGCTGCCCAGGGCCCAGTCTCTGTTGAGGGGCCCAAGAGTCCTAAAAAAAAATGTTTTTTTTTTATGGTTCATACCAGACTGCTGATGTGACATGGGGAACACACACATTCAGTCTAAATACTGTCACAGTCAAAAGTACTCTGCTTATATATTTATTTATTTTTAAACTGTGCCAGACCGTGTCGGTGTCATGTGACATGCCAAGCTATTGCCATGTGCTGATTTAGATGTGCACTGTGCAGCACTGAATGCAAAGCCCTAACTCGGCATCCAGCCATTCCCACTGCATCAGAAAGGTCCTACTGGGGTTACCAATGTTACCAGGTAACTGCTCTGATGGTGGGGATTGCTTCTGGGTAGGGCTGACTGTAGGCGCATGCAGCAGAAAGCTGGAGCGGCAGGCACGTGAGGATTTGAGCATCTGTGCAGCTGCATACACTGCTCTCTTCAGTCTTGAGGCTGTGTGACTTGTCTCACACTGTATCCATGCAGCCTTGGGCAGACAGCATCCAGTCTGCTGGTCCCCTTAGCCCTGCTCTTTCTGCTGTGGCCCTAAGATCAACTAACTGAAGTTTGTTAGGGGAACAGTGCTTTGTAGAAAGGTGCCAGTGGGAAGAAAAAGTGAGTGCACACACGATCCTCCCAATGCAGCATTGTCTAGTGCAGGGTGAGAGGGAACTTGTTCCTAGCAAATAAGTGACATGTGCTGCTGTGGCTGATGTATAGTGTCATACTGATACTTCACACATTAATGTAAGGTTTATTTCTATAGTTTTTGTTTTCTCTGTCACAGATTTTACAGCTTCCCATAGTAGTTCTGCTATTCCAGTCAGTAAACTTATATTTGTCTGCACCTCCATGCTTCCTCCTCAGTCTTTACCTTGCTTTGCTCCTGTTGGCAGCCATAAATCTCTTTAACCAGCTAACCTCACACCAGAATCACATTCAAAAGAATATTAAATGAATCCACAGTGGAGGAATTTATATATTTATTTACTTATTAGTACTGCTTAGGTCCAGTTTCACATATTGCAATTTATTTCATTTTTTTAAATGATTAGCCCAGCAGTGGATGATCCACTGCTGGGCTAATAATTTTAAAAAAATTATAAAATAAATTGATTTAGTTGTTTTTTGGGATGTTGGGGTGGAGAGCGAAATTGCATGGGGTGGGGGGGGGGGGTCCCAAGAAATGTTTTGCCCAGGGTCCAGTCAATATTAAAGATGGCCCTGCATGTCACACTGTAACATAATGTGATCTGGGAAACAGACCTCACATAGCATGTCACACTGTAACATAATGTCATCTGGGGAATAGACATCACATAGCGTGTCAAACTGTCACATAGTATAATCTGGGGAACAGACCTTACATACGGCTAGATTACGAGTTTTGCGTTATGAGTAAAAAAGCAGCGTTAAGGCTGATAACGCTGCTTTTTTACTACCGCTGCTATTACGAGTCTTGTAGGTACAGCTGTCCCGCACACTTTTTTGGCCGTACCGCAAATTTACGCAATTTGCGTAAAGTCTTTTTTCAATGGGACTTCCATAGAGCCGGTATTGCAAGCTTTTTTTTTTAGGCCAAAAAGTGAGCGGCACAGTCTATCCCGCAAGATTCGTAACGCATTCTAAAGTCAGTAGTTATGAGTTTTACACTACAAAGCTGTAGCATTAAACTCCTAACTACAGTGCTAAAAAGTACACTAACACCCATAAACTACCTATTAACCCCTAAACCGAGGCCCTCCCGCATCGCAAACACTGAAATAAAATTATTTACCCCTAATCTGCCGCTCTGGACATCGCCGCCACTATAATAAACATATTAACCCCTAAACCGCCGCACTCCCGCATCGCAAACACTAGTTAAATATTATTAACCCCTAATCTGCCGCCCCTAACATCGCCGCCACCTATCTACATTTATTAACCCTTAATCTGCCGTCCCCAACGTCGCCTTCACTATACGTTGGGGACATTTGGATGGGCATTGCCCTTAAAAGGGCAGTTAGCTCTCTTTTGCTGCCCAAACCCTAACCTAAAAAATAAAACCTAACACTAACCCCCTGAAGATCGACTTAACGGGAGACGTCTTCATCCAAGCCGGGCGAAGTGGTCCTCCAGACGGGCAGAAATCTTCATCCAAGCCGGGCAGAAGTGGTCCTCCAGACGGGCAGAATTCTTCATCCAGACAGCATCTTCTATCTTCATCCATCCGGCGTGGAGCGGGTCCATCTTCAAGACATCTGACGCAGAGCATCCTCTTCATCCGACGGCTAAAACAGAAAGAAGGTACCTTTAAGTGACGTCATCCAAAATGGCGTCCCTTAGATTCCAATTGGCTGATTCAATTCTATCAGCCAATTCGGAATTAAGGTAGAAAAAATCCTATTGGCTGATCCAATCAGCCAATAGGATTGAAGTTCAATCCTATTGGCTGATCCAATCAGCCAATAGGATTAAGCTTGCATTCTATTGGCTGTTCCAATCAGCCAATAGAATGCAAGCTCAATCCTATTGGCTGATTGGATCAGCCAATAGGATTTTTTTCTACCTTAATTCCGATTGGCTGATAGAATTCAATCAGCCAATCGGAATCTAAGGGACGCCATTTTGGATGATGTTACTTAAAGGTACCTTCATTCTGTTTTAGTCGTCGGATGAAGAGGATGCTCCGCGTCAGATGTCTTGAAGATGGAGCCGCTCCGCGCCGGATGGATGAAGATAGAAGATGCTATCTGGAGGACCACTTCTGCCTGGCTTGGATGAAGACGTCTCCTGGTAAGTCGATCTTCAGGGGGTTAGTGTTAGGTTTTTTTAAGGGTGTATTGGGTGGGTTTTATTTTTTAGATTAGGGTTTGGGTGGCAAAAGAGAGCTAACTGCCCTTTTAAGGGCAATGCCCATCCAAATGCCCTTTTCAGGGCAATGGGGAGCTTAGGTTCTTTTAGCTAGTATTTTATTTGGGGGGTTGGTTGTGTGGGTGGTGGGTTTTACTGTTGGGGGGGTTGTTTGTATTTTTTTTTACAGGTAAAAGAGCTGATTACTATGGGGCAATGCCCCGCAAAAGGCCCTTTTAAGGGCTATTGGTAGTTTAGTTTAGGCTATGGTTTTTTTTTATTTTGGGGGGGCTTTTTTTATTTTAATAGGGCTATTAAATTAGCTGTAATTAGTTTATTATTTTCTGTAATTTAGTGTTTGTTTTTTTTGTACTTTAGCTAATTTAATTTTATGTAGGTAATTGTATTTAATTTAGTTAATTTATTTAATGATAGTGTAGTGTTAGGTGTTATTGTAACTTAGGTTAAGTTTTATTTTACAGGTAAATTTGTCTTTATTTTAACTAGGTAGTTATTAAATAGTTAATAACTATTTAGTAACTATTCTACCTAGCTAAAATAAATACAAATTTACCTTTAAAATAAAACCTAACCTTTGATGAAGACTTCTCCCGGCTTCGTTGAGGACACCTTGCACCTTTCGCTGAGGACTTCTCCCGGCTTCGTTGAGGATGGATGTCGGCTCTTCAAAACTGTAAGTGGATCTTCAGGGGTTAGTGTTAGTTTTTTTTTTTTAAGGGTTTATTGGGTGATTTGAAATTGTTCATACCAATCTTTAACGCCTATCTACCTTTAATCCCACTCACACACAGGGTGATTGCATTCCAGTTTTCAATCCTGACAGAAGAACTTAATAAATATTTTGAGTCAGGGAAACATAAGAAGAAATTTAAGTTCAGATAATCTGACGAATGATGAAAGGGATCCACTAAAGAAATTAAAGGACAACCAACGTATTATCATTAAACAGGCAGATAAGGGCGGCAGTATCATCATACAAAATAGGGAAGCCCTTAGATTATTAAATGACACAGCCACTTACTGCAAACTATCTAAATATCCAACTATAGAATTTAATAAGGAATTATGCAGTATGTTGACAGAGGCTAGGAATGAAGGTATTCTAAATAAGGAAGAATTTGGGTTCATTTACAATTTACATCCGAAAATCCCAGTTTTCTATCATATACCAAAATTTCATAAGAACCCAACTAATCCCCCAGGCCGCCCGATCATTTCTGGCATAGATTCTATCACGAGTAATCTTTCGGTATACGTGTACTATTTTATGCAACCTCTAGTTAGACAAACTAGATCCTACATTAAAGACACCATGGAAGTCATTAATAAATTAGAGGGTTTGCCATGGGAAGAAGATTTCACATGGATGACCTGTGACGTCACAGTGTTGTACACAAATATCCCTCATGAAAAAGGCATCGAGGCATTTAAAATATTCAGGGAAAAAAGAGTGGGCTGTCGGAGAAACAATTTAAATTTTTAGAAGACAGCATCAGGTTTATATTGAACCATAATTATTTCAGTTTTGATTCAGTATTTTTCAGACAGACACAGGGGACAGCCATGGTACCTCAATGGCTCCTTCCTACGCCAATATCTATATGGCGTATTTCGAGGATTTGATGATCTGGAATAACAATCCATTTCTCAGGAACATCAAATACTTTAGATATATAGAAGACATAGTTATCGTCTGGCAGGGAGCCATGGAGGAGGCCACTGGCTTTGTCCAATATATCAATAATAATGGTTTCAATTTGGCTTTTACTGATAAATTCTCCAGAGAGAAAATTGAATTCTTAGACATAGAATTGTTTGTGGATGAGGTTTCCAATTCCGTCATGGTCCGTAACTATAGGAAACCAACTAATAGTAATGGTTTCTTGAACACAAATAGTGGACACATGAGGAATTGGAAGCAAAACATCCCATATGGGCAGTTCCGCCGGATTAGACGAAACTGCTCTAAATTTGAAGATTATAATTGTCACACATATTGGGTGTGTATCCCTTTAACTCTTCCCAGGACACCTTATGTAAGGCCCCTCCTCTATTACCTCTTTGCTAGGTAATTTGCATTCAGTAAGACTACGGTCTGCCATCTGATTTTCCCGAGCCATTGCTTGTTATTGTTCGCCTGTGTATGTGCTCAAAGAGACACCTGCTACAAGCTTATCCTGTACACAGCTTCTCTCACCTAGGAACATACCTAGGAATGAAGGCCGAAACGATCGTCTGGGGTTGCTGTGTTCCTTGTTCAGAGAGGAATTGCCTGGTATTTCGGCACTGGACTGACCATAATAGGCGGGATCAGACTGATATACTACAGGAAATTTCTTCTCTGTGAAAAGCATTACTGGGCTAAAAAGCTGCACCCAGGTGGTAAATCGCCATAGAACAGGCTAACAATGGTATTGAGCCAGTTGTTCGTTCCTGTGAGTGCACTTCTCTCTGTATGTATTTAGTCTCTCACCTAGGAAGTCTGCCAAGTCACCTCAGCTGTATCCGTTAGGAAGACTTTGCTCTCCTGCACACACGCTGCATCAACTCAGCACTACTGACATCACTCAGCTCATCCCCCATTGGATGCTTCGGATCTGCTTCCTGATTGAAGGCACGGTATTGTCTCTCAGCTTCTGTTTACATACTCCTCTTGCCTTAACCTCTCAAAACGCTATGCCGTTCTCTGCACAATCCAGTTGCAAGTAAAGATTTACTGTAACCTGCCTTCTAACTGACTTACGGGGTAAGCAAAAGTCCTATTAATCTGAACTCACCGTTGGTATACTGGTTACGCTTTGAAAGGCTGACTTACGCTTGACTCTCTGCTCTGCGCTTGCTAACACAGCAGCTAAGCTGATACTATCTGAACTGTGCATGCTTTACATTCTTACGCTGTGATCTCAGATATGTTCCCCTGAAAACTGAGCTTGATGTAACAAACTACCACGCTGCATAACAATTGTAATATATGGGACTGTGATATCTTATGTCATTGCACACTAAGAGTTTTTGATTGTAGCTTGGACTCTGTGTTTATAACCTACTGTGAGCTACCTAACTTCCAACTACCTCTGTGCATTCCAACAACCTTGATATCTGTTATCTTCACTGTACATGCTAATAAAAATCCTTACTGTGAATTTAAGCTGTTTCATCTCATACCTCAGGCTAACTGAACTTAATTCTCTAAGTTATCAGTTGTTAAAAGACTGACCCTATCCACTCAGGGATTGCTTTGACTGTTATATATCTACTGAATCGGATCTAAATATCCTCAATATTCCTCATATATATGACTATATCGTCATCCCCCGGTCTATGAGCATAGCAGGACTCTTTTAAAATAACCTAAGAGTCTGCGGTTTGGTGTGAGACCGGGTGGTCTAAAACTAACATTGAGTGATATAGCGGGAAGATACATAATACCCCTCACAAATCCCTACAATAATAAGGAAGCAGATATTCTTCAGAATAGATTTATAGAAAAAGAGTATGATGAAACATTAATCAGTGAAGCTAGGAATAGAAATGCAATGTGTCAACGTAGCATTTTATTAACGGCCAAGCAGGAAACCACATCAAATAGTGACAATAGGGATAAAAAGGTTCATTACTACTTATAGTGAAGATGCAGGGTTCATTAGGAACATTCTGGGTAAAGATTTGGATATATTAAAGGCAGATCCCATATTGAAAACCGAAATAGATGAAAAAACAGTAGTAGGGGGAACAGTCGCACTGCCGCATGCTGCTAAAGCTTTTCACTAAAAACCTTCAAAAAAATTTAGTCTTTAGCTGATTGACTCCTGTAACATTTTATGTGAGTCGATCTATACTTTGTAAGCCACTATTATTGTGCCTGAAATTGCGAGAATTGCTATTGGCATCGGCGCCTGGAGCCATTACAAGATCTTGGCCTTTAATATACCCCCCGGCAAGGCGCCCTTGGCCCTGTCGTTAAGCAGCACTTCAGGTGCTTTACCTAGGAAATTGACAACTTCTGAGGTTATACATTTATGCTGGTTTCCCATCTGCTATGAGAACTTGCTATGGAGGACGCTGGGGCTATTATTGTGGCTATGCAACAACTGCTGGAAGGCTATCTAAACGCATTAGCAGTGACTATAAACACAGAAATTCAGAACGCCAGCAATAGCGCTTTTGAACAGCCTGTCTCAATAGACTCAACATCGCATCTTAAGGTGGGTGGTGGCACCGTGGGGCCCCGGTGCACACTACTCACCTATACTGGGCCGTTAACAGATTCTGCAGGGGGTTCAGCGGATTCAAAGGTACGATGCAGAGCGGCTGAAACTGCAGAGAAAATCACTGGGCATACTGTAAATCTACCTGTGAAATGCTCCCTCTTTACGCTAACACAAGAAGACCGGGCATTTGGAACTACTGTTCTCCCCGCTAAAGCTCCTATTCAGAAGGCTAGAACCTCATTGCTACTATCACCAACCTTGTTTAGATCCGATCCAGTACAGCCTGGACGTCCTTTTGCAGTGTCCCCATACGCAACCCGGTTTCAAGTAGCTGTAGCAGTGACAAGATGCCGGCTAGTCGGAACAGCTTGCGGAGTCTTCATTTGCGCTATCCCTACTACATATTGCAAGCGAGCCGTGAAATCTGGAATTGGGTAATAAATTTGTACCTCATTTATTGACTGGTATTGGATACCTAGTTTACTTATGAATGGGGGACGTCACATAACGGCATCAGCAGACTCCTTCAAGAACAGTGTTCATTTGTTAGACTTTTATTTTAGGTATTGTGTTTTAATATATCTATAAGGTCAGTTTCTATTAACATCTTTTGATGGACACTGAGTAGTTGGACTAAATATAAAAGTTTTGCCTTAATTCCTGTACTAATGTTTTATCTATCTTTGAGCTTTATCAACTGTTAGAGGAGCCTTTATATTGGAACATTTCTTAACTAGCGCTGTCTTTTGTAATATGTTATTCTGTGTTATATGATCTGTGGACCCATGCTACCCAGGTTAAGATATTACGTATTTCACATGTATAGAGGCAGCTTAGCATACCTCCCAACATTTCAAAATTCAAAAGAGGGACACCCCCCCGCCGCAAAAAAATTGAAATGTGGTGGGCGGGGCTTTAAAAAATCATAAGACCAAAGTAATCTAAATAAAATTCTAAATAAAGTCATATATTTTAATACACAGGCAGCAAATCAAACACAAGCTCAAACCACGGGTATGGCTATGTGAGCTATGTATTTAATTAGCCTTTGCAAAGACATTGCTAAATATTTTTATCTTAATTGGACATTTAATAATAAATTCTTTTAAACTGTTCTCTGCATTCCCCATTAATATTCTAGATTCTGGTCTTTAAAGTCCGCAAAAATGCACAGTAGCACACTACATAGCATACACTTACACATGCAGATACACACACACTACATAGCATACACTTATACATGCAGATACACACACACACTACATAGTATACACTTATACATGCAGATACACACACACACACACACACTACATAGCATACACTTACACATGCAGATACACACACACACTACATAGCATACACTTATACATGCAGATACACACACACACTACATAGTATACACTTACACATGCAGATACACACACACTGCATAGCATACACTTATACATGCAGATACACACACACACTACATAGCATACACTTACACATGCAGATACACACACACACTACATAGCATACACTTACACATGCAGATACACACACAAACTACATAGCATACACTTATACATGCAGATACACACACACTACATAGCATACACTTACACATGCAGATACACACACACTGCATATCATACACTTATACATGCAGATACACACACAAACTACATAGCATACACTTATACATGCAGATACACACACACACTACATAGCATACACTTATACATGCAGATACACACACACACTGCATATCATACACTTATACATGCAGATACACACACATGCATACACTTATACATGCAGATACACACACAAACTACATAGCATACACTTATACATGCAGATACACACACAAACTACATAGCATACACGTATACATGCAGATACACACACACTACATAGCATACACTTACACATGCAGATACACACACACTGCATATCATACACTTATACATGCAGATACACACACACTACATAGCATACACTTATACATGCAGATACACAGACACTACATAGCATACACTTATACATGCAGATACACACACACTACATAGCATACACTTATACATGCAGATAAACACACACTACATAGCTTACACTTATACATGCAGACACACACACACTACATAGCATACACTTATACATGCAGATACACACACAAACTACATAGCATACACTTATACATGCAGATACACACACACTACATAGCATACACTTACATATGCAGATACACACACACACTACATAGCATACACTTACACATGCAGATACACATACACTACATAGCATACACTTATACATGCAGATACATACACACTACATAGCATACACTTACACATGCAGATACACACACACTACATAGCATACACTTATACATGCAGATACACACACACTACATAGCATACACTTACACATGCAGATACACACACACTACATAGCATACACTTATACATGCAGATGCACACACACTACATAGCATACACTTATACATGCAGATACACACACACACTACATAGCATATACTTACACATGCAGATACACACACACTACATAGCATACACTTACACATGCAGATGCACACACACTACATAGCATACACTTATACATGCAGATACACACACACACTACATAGCATACACTTACACATGCAGATACACACACACTACATAGCATACACTTATACATGCAGATACACACACACTACATAGCATACACTTACACATGCAGATACACACACACTACATAGCTTACACTTATACATGCAGATACACACACAAACTACATAGCATACACTTATACATGCAGATACACACACACTACATAGCATACACTTATACATGCAGATACACACACACACTACATAGCATACACTTATACATGCAGATACACACACACTACATAGCATACACTTATACATGCAGATACACACACACTACATAGCATACACTTATACATGCAGATACACACACACTACATAGCATACACTTATACATGCAGATACACACACACTACATAGCATACACACTGAAAGAAGGTATATTTAATCTTTCAAGTCATATATTAACGAATGAGGAGATTTGCGTATTAAATAGGGGATTATCTTTTTGTCCTTCGAATGGGCATAACCTGTTTGAATTATTTGTGGACCTTAATAGGTTTATTAGGAAACTTTCTTTACAGAGATATTTCTGTGATAAGAAATTGAAAGTAACAAATCAGGTCCCCATTATCACTGATAATATGCCAGAAAGACCTAGTAAGGATATAATCTATTTTGAACCTGAAGACTTATGTGATTCACTATATGATGACTACATACACTCCAACTTGATGTTGAGATCTAACTTTAATCCCCCAAATACTAGTCCAAATATTTCATTATTCCAGAATCTCGTCTTAGAGGACTTTGGTTCGTTAGATAACAATGTTAATAGGCCAAATCTTAATAAATATGAATTAAAAGCTCTATCAAGGTTAGCCAGATTTGGTGGTGAGGCAGGCTGATAAAGGGGGGGGGGGATAGTGTTACAGGATATGTCTGATTATATAAAGGAAGCAGGTAGGATTCTTTTGGATCCAGTCTATTATAAGAGACTTTCATTCAATCCCACCAAGACCTATTTAGCCAGCCTAATTAAATTGGTAGATGTGGGGTTCTCAGAAGGGATTCTAACTAAGAAAGAAAAAGAATATTTGGTACCTGCCTCTCCAAGTTTAGCATATTATTACCATCTTCCCAAAGTCCACAAATGTTTAGTTAACCCACCCGGAAGACCGATTATTTCGGGTATAGGAAATTTGACTAATAATTTGTCTGAATATGTGGACTACTTTTTAAAGAAACCAGTAATGGGATTACCTTCATATATAAAAGATACACCAGATTTAATTGCTAAAACATCTAAGATAGAGAAGGCAGGACGAAATTTACTCTGGTTCACTTGTGATGTTTCATCGCTGTATTCTAACATAGCGCATGACCTGGGTTTAAACGCAGTGGATTGTTTCCTAAAAAGGGATCAATACCTACCTATGAAACAAAGGCTTTTTTTACTTGAGGCCATCTCATTTGTGTTAAAACACAATTATTTTGTGTATCAAGAACAATTCTTTTTACAGATCAAGGGAACAGCCATGGGCACCAGATTTGCCCCTGGTTTTGCTAATTTATTTATGGGGTTATTTGAAGAGAATTATATTTACAACTCGCCCCTAGGGGCAGGTCTGGTGTTCTATGGCCGTTTCATAGATGATCTTTTATTTTTTTTGGGATGGTCCTGAAGCATCAGCCTTGAATTTCATAGAGTCACTTAATTAGAACAACATGGGACTTACCTTTACATCTAAAATAAGTTTAGATAGTATTGATTTTTTAGATTTGGTACTATATTGGGACACGGAAGGACGTATATCCACGAAAACTTATTTCAAAACAGTAGACACTAATAGCTATCTCAATTATAAAAGTCATTATAAAGCTTGGAAGAGAAATATACCCTATAAGCAATTTTCTAGAATTCGTAGAAATTGCACGAGTTTAGATTTATTTGATGAACAAGCTGAGATTTTGAGATCTAGATTCCTTGAGAAAGAATGTCCGAAGGAATTGGTTGAGGAGGGTTACTTGAAATCTAGAAATAAAGATAGGTTGGAATTTTTTTTATAAAGTTGATGATAGAAATCCTCCTAAACAGGATTAAGAGATTAAGAATGGTCAGAATAATAACCTTAGGTTTATAACGAAATATACAACGTACCATGGTAAGATTAAGAAAATACTCCATAGGCATTGGTATATACTTCGTAATGATCTCATTCTGAAAAGTCTTATAGATGAATATCCGGTTTGTACATTTAAAAGAGCACCTTCCTTAAAAAATAAGTTAGCACCTAGTAAGGTTGTAATGAATAAATATAGGAAAAATACACCCTCAGTAGCGAGTAATTGGCTATCAGGTAAAAAGGGATTCTACAAATGTAATCAACCAAACTGTGGCCTTTGCGCCTACACCACAGGGGATAGGTTCAAATTTAAGTCATTTTCTACAGGGGGGGAATTCGAGATATGCATTTGCATTTGCTCAAAGGAATTTAGAAAGAGCCGCAACTGCCACTAAAACCTATTATGATCTCAAAACGTCCAAAAAGGAATATGAAATAAATGATAAAGTTTATCTTTATAACTTTGGAAGAGATCAGGTTAGGGAGAAGAAATTTCTTCCCTCATGGAAAGGTCCTTTCGTCATTACTGACAAAATATCTCCAGTGGCCTATAAAATAAGGATCCCCAAAAATGAAAGTTTCATAGATAAATGGGTCCATATCAATTGCGGACATGTCATCCCAGATCCCAACTACAAGTCATAGAGGGAGAATGAAGTGTCATATCCCCAAATGAACTAAAGACATACTGTAGTTTAAAGATGCCTAACTGATAAACATGAAGGCTCAAAATAACAAACTTTCTACATAAGAGACTGTCTATGATGTATACGGTTGATCCTCATCAAATACCACTGACTTTAAGCCAATTCAAATACATGTGTCCTACATCTATTTGAAGTTGGAAGGGGGATTTATGTCAGAGTATATGAATATTATGATGAATATTACATATGTATACATATATATGTATATATATGTATATTTTATACACTGTATATGTTAGATGAGACCTCAGGATTAATTGAACATGAGTTTGTTGAACACAGCTTCTAATCCACTGTGGGTCCCAACCCCC